>NC_139961.1:16055268-16217768 GCF_963454915.1 Gymnoscopelus microlampas | reverse complement strand
CCCACAATATGAATACATTTGGATGTGTTTTGTTGGTAACTAACTGTTGTATAATCGCAATATTACACTCGAGGGTGTGCTTTACCTTACATTATTGGCACTTCAGTGATGCTGGCGGAACTCGGCTGCGCCTCGTTCCTGACCGCATCACTGGCGTGCCAATAATGACGGTAAAGCACACCCTCTCGTGTAATATTGCTTAAATAATGACCTCTGAGCTCGATAACAGACCGCTGTCTAATCAAAGACGTCAGAGCACCTGGCTCTTAATAATCTACGCTGCTTGATTCTGCCGTATCCAACATGGCAGCCATGTAAACAAGCACACAATGTCATTTAAAGCTGACTTTGAACAGTGGTGTAAAGTAACTAAGTACATTTACTCAAGTACTGCACTTAAGTACAATTTTGAGGTACTTTTACTTCACTGGAGTATTTCCAATTGTTAGGGGTGTGCCGATACACTAATTTCATGATACGATACGATATTGGGCTCACGACATCGATACGATACTATACGATATATGGCACTTTTTTATTATGAAAATATATGGGGGGAAAAAAAGCTTATGAAAATATATGGGGGGGAAGCAAGTGCAAACAAATACTTCTGTTTTTGCATTATTATTATTGCAAAAGAATATATGTCTATATTTATTTATTTATTTTTCAAAACAATATATATTTTTTCCGTCATGAAAACGTGTCACGATATATCGCGGGACGATATATCGGCACACCCCTACCAATTGTCTATACTTTTACTTCTACTCCACTACAGAGGCAAATACTGTACTTTTACTCCACTACACTTATTTGAAAACTTTAGTTACTAGTTACTTTGTAGGTATAAATTATCACATTATAAAACCTACATTAACCACTTTAGCCTTATTTTATACATAGGCTATTTGAAAATAGTGCTATTTTCAAACATTTTAGTACTTTTACTTTTGGTACTTTAAATACATTTTGATACCAACACTTTTGTACTTTTACTCAAGTAAATTTTTAATTCCGAACTTTTACTTGTAACAGAGTACTCCTACTTTACAGTATTGATACTTTTACTTAAGTAAAACATTTGAGTACTTTTTCCACCACTGACTTGAAGCGAGGAATAGACAACGCAGTAACCGAATATTGATTCTATATTATCAACACTTCCCGTTCTTTTCGTTTAGCATCGTATAGCATTGTGTATGAGTAAATCATGATGAAATCGCACCGCATATCGTGAACAGGGGTGAATCGTATAGCATCGTATCGGCAGGGGCTTCAGTGTACCGTTATTGTGTCGTATCGTTTACAGTGTATCATGATGCGTATCGAATCAGCCATGATGAAGATTCACAACCCTATAGTTGATTGGAATGTGATTGTACCCAGTGGAGAAACCAGATGCGTGTGTGTGTGTGTGTGTGTGTGTGTGTCTCTCTCTCTCTCTCTCTCTCTCTCTCTCTCTCTCTCTCTCTCTCTCTCTCTCTCTCTCTCTCTCTCTCTCTCTCTCTCTCTCTCTCTCTCTCTCTCTCTCTCTCTCTCTCTCTCTCTCTCTCTCTCTCTCTCTCACGGGATCTAGCACCAGTAAACAGGACGTTAACGAGATCTGCCCACTTAGGAGACCATTTGCAGGATTTGTGTACCATTTTGCCTCTCGGGGCTCCAATTGGTATGGCGGATCTTCATAAATTAGCAATCTTTGTTAAGGTGTTTGCCTCCGGGGTTGTGTTGCCAGGTATACATGAGAGAAATCCCAGAATCCAGGAGATTAGAAAGAGAAATTACACTCCAGGAGCACAGCAGTATAAAGCAGGGGTCTTCAATGTTTTCAGGCCAAGGACCCCCTAGCTGAGAGAGAGATGAAGCAGGGACCCCCTACTCAATATTGTATAAAATTGTGTTTCAGATTAAAGTTTTTTTTTACTTAGTCTGCTATTTTTCCCCTCTACACCTATTGCCTCTTTGCCAAAAATAGCCGATGTACAAGCTTGTAGATCTGCTATTTTCGGCTAATGTTCCCCTCGGAAAAGGAATTCTAGGGTTCAAGTGGTTAATGTAAAAAACTAAATCCTATCACACAAAGATTTGGCGGACCCCCTATAGTAGCTCTGAGGACCCCCTAGGGGTCCCGGACCCCCTGTTGAAGACACCTGGTATAAAGGGTTGAAAAGCAGGAGACTCCTGCTGAATCCAGGAGCGTTGGCAGGTATGCAATACGACATGCCCAGAATAGGGACGCCAGGTTGAAAGTTGTTACATAATAGTAAGTTATGATTTTGTGCAACAGGTTTAAAATATTGGACGACCTCCAAACCGATGCTGTCTCCCCTGTGATCTTTGGCGACCCCCAAGGGGGGACTGGGACCCCAGGTTTGGATACATGGGTGTGTGTCTGTCTGTCTGTCTGTCTGTCTGTGATTAATGATTTTAATAGTGCTTTTGGAAATGCTAGTATGCTAGTAAGTACAGAGTTCATATCTTGAGTATAGGCCCACAGTCATGTCTGTCTGTCTGTCTGTCTGTCTGTCTGTCTGTCTGTCTGTCTGTCTGTCTGTCTGTCTGTCTGTCTGTCTGTCTGTCTGTCTGTCTGTCTGTCTGTCTGTCTGTCTGTCTGTCTGTCTGTCTGTCTGTGTGTGTGTGTGTGTGTGTGTGTGTGTGTGTGTGTGTGTGTGTGCGTGCGTGCGTGCGTGCGTGCGTGCGTGCGTCTCTCTCTCTCTCTCTCTCTCTCTCTCTCTCTCTCTCTCGCGCTCTCTCTCTCTCCATCTGCTGTACAGTATTGTACTATATGCTAAATGATATGCTGAGTTTCCATGGCAATGCTACAGCACCTGACTTTTTCTACTACTTCTCCCTCCCCCTCCCTTTTGAATAAAAAAAAAAGCCGACAAGACACCATCAAACCCTCAGTAGGCCTGTATGTGCCACATGCTTCAACATTGATCAGATCTAACAGCGGAAAATAGACGATCTACAAGCTCACAAGATGTGAGCAGAGTTAAAAAGAGAGACTGAGAGATAGAGAGACAGGGACAGACAGACAGACATCAAAACTGACAGACAGACAGACAGACAGACAGACAGACAGACAGACAGACAGACAGACATCAAAACAGACAGACAGACAGACAGACAGACAGACAGGCAGGCAGGCAGGCAGGCAGGCAGGCAGGCAGGCAGGCAGGCAGGCAGGCAGGCAGGCAGGCAGGCAGGCAGGCAGGCAGACAGACAGACAGATACTATGTCCACACAGCATCAGTCTTTCCTGCTTTGTTTAAAAAAAATCACACCCTGTGTGAAGGAAGCGGTTCCTTTGGGGCGGGGCTTAACTCATTTCAGTTCGTCCCTATTGGTGGTCTGAGTCCACTTACCAAATTTGTACTTGGTAGCATGCTGCAAACTGGAATAATGGCTGTTTAAAGCACAGCCAATGGGCAGACAGAGGGGGCGGGGCTTAAGTAATTACAGTTCGTCCCTATTGGTGGTTCCATGTGCAAAATTTGTACTCTGTAGCATGCTGCGAACTTGAGTTATGGCTGTTTAAAGGCCAGCCAATGGGAAGACAGAGGGGGCGGGGCTTCAGCAATTCATGCTCGTCCCTATTGGTGGTCTAAGTCCACATACCAAATTTGGACTTGGTGGCATGCTGCAAACTGGAGTTATAGCTGTTTAAAATCCCGTGCTCATACGGGCGGACGGACATAACATACGCTGAGGGTCCCTGGACAGAGGGGGCAGGGCTTCAGCAATTCATGCTCGTCCCTATTGGTGGTCTAAGTCCACATACTGAATTTGGACTTGGTGGCATGATGCAAACTGGAGTTATAGCTGTTTAAAATCCCGTGCTCATACGGGCGGACGGACATAACATACGCTGGGGGTCCCTGGACCCCTCTTTGATAACCAGTGGCACGTGTGGCCAATGAGAGGAGAGATGGCATAGGCAATCTCCAAGTCCGTGTGTGTGTGTGTGTGTGTGTGTGTGTGTGTGTGTGTGTGTGTGTGTGTGTGTGTGTGCGCGTGTGTTTGTATGTGTTCCTTCTTTGCCGTGCTCATCCTGGGCTCATACGGACGACGGACGGACAACGGACGGACGCGGAGACAAAGTCAAGTGTAGAGCGGTTGGCACCGCTAAAAATCTGTCTACACTAACACGTTTGCCCCTCTCTCTCTTTCTCTCTCTCTCTCTCTCTCTCTCTCTGTCTCTCTCTCTGTCTCTCTCTCTCTCTCTCTCTCTCTCTCTCTCTCTCTCTCTCTCTCTCTCTCTCTCTCGCTCTCTGTCTTGTAGCCATGCACTGTTCCTATGCATGCACAGACACAATTCAGTCAGCAATATGAACCACAGCTTCAACCAGTGCTTTAATGAAGACAATGTGTGTTCAAGGTTCAAGGCTCACCGTTGTTCTGTTCTTGCTACATCTTATGAACACGTACATCAGAGTCAAACCTATTTTTGTTCAGCTAGAATGTGGCCAATGGTAGCATCATACTGTAGGTAATAATATTTAAAGTAAAGAAAAAACAAAGAGGAACATGTGCGTGAGTACAGTGCGTGCAAGTTTGTGAGTATAAGCAAGTGTGTGTTTTGTGAATGCGTGTGTCTGTGTGAATGCGTGTGTGTGTGTGTGTGTGTGTGTGTGTGTGTGTGTGTGTGTGTGTGTGAGCAAGCATGCGTGCGTGCGTGCGTGTGTGTGTGCGTGTTTGTGCATGTGTGTGCGTGCGTGCGTGCGTGCGTGCGTGCGTGCGTGCGTGCGTGCGTGCGTGCGTGCGTGCGTGCGTGCGTGCGTTTGTGTGTGAGTGTGTGTGTGTGTGTGTGTGTGTGTGTGTGTGAGCAAGCGTGCATGCGTGTGTGTGAGCAAGTATGTACTTTATGTCAATTATGTGTACATGTGTGTGTGTGTGTGTGTGTGTGTGTGTGTGTGTGTGTGTGTGTGTGTGTGTGTGTGTGTGTGTGTGTGTGTGTGTGCGGGCATGTATGTGTGTGTGAGCAAGTATGCACGCCTGTGTGTATGTGTGAGCAAGCGTGTGTACGTGCATGAGTGTGCGTGAATGCGTGCGTGTGTTGTTGCACTTAGTGTGAGAGGAGGGAACAGCGTGTCACACTCACTGACCCCAGGTTTTATGAATGGGCAGCAGGAGGCCCTGTCATTGGCTTAGAGCACGAGCCAATCAGGTAAAAGATCACTTAAGGCAGAGGTAGGAATGAATGAATGAGCTAGTGATACAGACCCTTGTAGGTCAGTGTGTGTGTGTGTGTGCCTATTTCCAAAAGATGTTAAAAAATACCAACAAAACAAAGCAAAGTTTAATATATATACATCACATTGCTCACAATGTGTTGCATCAAAGTGCAAATGCTTTCAGTGGTTCAAGTTCAACTGTGCTTTAATGCGTTCAGCAGCACCATTACATATAAAAATAGAAAATAAATACCATCTCTATCATAAATAAAATGATATTAAACTAGAGAAAGTGCTCCTGGGAGCACAGGTCTCCGCCAGGTCAGGTAGTTTATTGTGGCCTCCTGGTGGCGCTATAATAGGCCAATGTGAAAAGGGTGCCATTTCTTCTTAGGCCTTGCACGGCAATCGGACACTGCATTCATGATTTGCGGCATTTTGTGTGTTTTGCAAATGTGTTTTGCCAAATTAAACCTGCTGGTGGCACTATAACAGGCCAATGTTAAAAGGGTGGCATTTGTTCCTCAACATAGTGTGAATGTGTGTGCAAAGTTTGACCGCAATCGGACGATGCGTTCATGATTTGATGATCTTTAATGACTATATAGAACTGTGATCCCCTGGTTGGACCATAGGCTGTAAAAAATTAATGGACAAAGCCACTCCCCTGCTTTCTACAGACCGAAAATGAAGCCGATTGTTCCAAGTGTAGGTCCGCCATCTTTCAATATCGCGTCATATTGCGTCATATCCTGCAGAATGCGACCAGACCATTATTGGTTGGGTAGCTTGTCAATCAAGAGCGGGGGCGGGGAAAGAATGCTATTGGTTGTGTAGCTTGTCAATCAAATCATCCCGCCCCTCCTAGAGAATAGCCTACTTTATCGTCAATTTGAAAATAAATGGGACCATAATTTAGCAAAACGCATATCCTGATGATTGAAAGGAGACTTGAAACTAGCGACTGGAAGCATATAGAATTTATGACAATTTTTATTATGGTAAGAAAATCTAGTCTAAAGTTTGTCAAAAAACCCATTCACTTAAGTTAAAATAAATTCTTTCTGACACCGCAGGTCGGCGCAGGGTAAAACAGCGCCACTCTGGCCATTCATAAGCTTCCGTGTTGGCCTCATCGTAAATATCCAAGCCTTGGCCCTTGGTTTGGACACCTGGTGGCGTAGTTGCTCTGTCAAATTCCCTGACAAGTAGTCTGGCCTCGTTGTAGACAGCGTTTCTCTCATCAGCTAGAAATATCTTGAGTGACTTGAAACTTGGACAAAGAAACGTTTCAAACTTCTGGGTGACACTGATGGACAGTTTCTCGTTTAAGAGCTGCATTGCCCGTGCTCGAATATAAACCATGTACTCCGGATCACTGCAGTGTGGCTCGTAGTTTTCTTAAGTTTGTAAAACCAAAGCACCACTAGTTCAATGTTTGGATACTTGTCGTCTTCCAGCTCTTCACTCGCAGTTTCAGAGAGCAACAATAACTCAGTGATTGTGTTCAACAAGTCCAGCTGAATGCCTTCCAGTCTGTCCTGCTGATCCTTCTCTTCCATGGCTTGCTGAATTTCACGGTAATGTTTGCTCACTGACTGCATCATTGCAACTTTACCGTTCCACCTGGTTTCACACTCCTGTATAACAGCGTGAGGGAGGTTTACGATACTAGATTTCATGAGATCACAAGGCTATTGCATTTGTCAATTACAAGACTGACATCTTGCATGTATGCTGTCCGCCTTGACATCAAATGTGTGTTTGAGGACAATGTTGATTACATGGGCTGTGCATGGCGTCCACTTGTAGCTACAGAGGGCAGCTTAAATATTGTCTCCCTGGTCACTCACAAACATGACTTTTGATAAGCGATCAGCGTCAATCCCGAGGTCATGTAGCTCTTTGACGATTCGCTTGTTAAGGTTGAGGGCTGTCTTTCTGAGGGTTGAGTCAAATTAAGCTGCCGTTATGACGCAACTCTTACGTTTCCAATCTTCATTGGGTGACCCGTAAATGCATTCTAGGCTTGTTTATTGTAATCATCAGTCCACATATCGGTGGTAATTGCAATGCCACAATCCAGAGCGTTATTCACCTCTTTTGAAAGGATTTCTTTTTTTTGGCCGTCGCTTTGGCGTTTTGCTCAAAAATAAGAGCCTGGACCAAGCTGTTCACATTCCTGGCATAGGAAGTGGGAGTCAATCTTTCATTTCCCCAACCAACCAGAGTGCAGTGGACGTCGCTCCAAATGTTGTGACGTCAGGGCTCTCAATGCTGCACATTGGGGGAGGAAGAGGGGCACAGGGCGGGGGTGGGTGCACAGATCGGTGAACCATTTGTTTTCACCGGTTGTTTTCACCGGAAATTTTGAATCCTCCGCTCTTGACCAGATATCAGACGCGCTGGGGCAGGCTAACATGCCCCTAACGTGCACCTATGTTATATATATTATAAGACCCTGGACTAGTCCACGGAATCCATCGCCTGATACAATATCAAAGGGGCGCAGATCTTCACAGCACAACAGATGCATCAGACTTGGCTTGTGCTGGAACTTTTGTATTTTGTAGGAACCCGGTTATACTGTAGCACTTTGTGATGAATCCTTCTTATTAGCTCCTCCACAGACATGTCTCTTCATGTTGGATGTTCCAGAGCTGTGGCTGTCATGTTTATATACCTTATCACAGGAATTACACTTCACGTAACTGATGCTGTTGTTGTCCTCCGCATTCACAACCTCACAGAATTTGCCCCAAACTTGAGATTTAGCAGCCTGACCTTCTTTTCTTTTGACTGTGTACTCTCCTGTCCGTAATTTCTCTCGCACTCTTTGATTCTGCACCTGATCTTCCATTGTCAGTCCCTCGTCATTCATTCTCCTCTCTGTTCACTTTGTTGTTGTTGTTGTGGTCGCTTCCCGTTTGGCGCTTGCCGCTTTCGTGGCATCCGTTCGCAGGACGTCAATTACTTAACAATATGCATTTACCTAATGAATCAGCATTAGATCTAGGCCTAATAGTAAAGGAGTATATCCGTATAATATAAAAAGATTTATTTTCAGTCTGTCAAAAAAATAATATTTAATCATTTTTAAAGATGTCATACATTATTTGACCGGGTCTGCTCATGATTCCGACCATTAGGTAGTGTGAGGTTCGGATTAGTGTGTTAGGGATAGGGTTAGTTATAATGGGGCCAAACCCGCCCGCCAATAAAGTAAAAATGTCTTGACTCGGCTCAGCCCGCCTCGCGGGTAACCCCCCACACACACACACACACACACACACACACACACACACACACACACACACACACAGTTTAACCATTTATTTATGTCCACACACAGGGAAAGCATACAGGGACACAAATATTTTAGGTGCAGTAAAGGTTACATTCACAAACTCATGGCTATGTCCTCATGATACAACACGCATGTCACTCAGCACTCCATGGGAACAAGTAGTGGCGGCTCCACCATATCTGGCAGCAGAGACAGCACAATACTTTAACCAGCCTTTCTGCCCCGTCTTTGGGCATTCCAAGTTGTTGAAACCCTCCAACAACCAATCCGTGGGTATGTGTGTCCTAGGCTGGATCACATAAACAGCTTGGTGCTAAAGCGCTCTCTGTAGTTGTTCTCATGGGCCTGGAAGTCCACCCATTGCTATTCCGACAGCGGACGGACATATCGCAGGCTCTATTGCCTCTCTTTCCGGTAGCTGTTCACGGGAGGGGCCGCCAGGTAGCGTCGGCTGTTGGTAGATTCCACCGGTGAGAAGTGCCTTCTTGTATGCAAGCTACATATAGTTCACAGAAGTTGCAAATGCATCCACACTGCACCTACTACATTGACGATGGTAGTTACAACGGGGCAGTTTAACGTCATGCCCAGGACACACACACACACACACACACACACACACACACACACACACACACACACACACACACACACACACACACACACACACACAGGAGGAACAGGAAGTCAAGCTCCTCCAGCGTGTCAGGTACGCTAATTCTTGTGGTTACAGAGGGTGTACTATTTTTTTTCAAAATTTCGATTTTGAGTATACTGCGTATATAGCGTATACCAGTATCATCATGTGTGAGTAAAACAATTCTGCTTCAGCCTCATTCTCGTTCTGATTCCTTTTTTTCTTCCAGGTCCGCCTAGGACGTTGCGTCCGACAGCAAACGGACCAATCAGAGAGAGAGAGAGAGAGAGACGCTGAACCATCTCCCCTCCCAAATGGACGCTGGACGAGACTCACAAAAGCAAAGCACCAATACGTTTTGGTTTTCAGTTGGGAGGACATCCTTTTAGCTGAATGTGATTCAAATGTTTAATTAATGAGACAGCAAACTGTTCTGAAACTATCGATTACTCTATCAATCAATCATGAATGTATCATATTTTTAAGATATATAAAAAGAAAAAAACACCTTTTTTTATTTACAAATCGCCAAAATGATCGCCAAAATTCTAGTTGATGATGCTCAAAAAAGCGCAAAAATGGCAGATCTATCAGCTTGAGCTCGAAGATCTATTTTTTTGTACTTTTTGAAAATCTAATATTGCATCGATTACGTTTTATAATCAAGTTTGATGGACACTAACTATGTTCATGTTCACTTCTCCCATTGGAATTAATACTCACAACCTTCTGGTCACCCCATTAAGAGGTGGCCACCTATGTCACACAGATATTGACAGAGATGGCGTGCCTTGCTTTTCATTCTCTATTGTTTGTCTTGGGCGCAAGGGGAATACAGCCAACGGGCGGCCATCGTGGCTACAGGTGGTCACTGAGGAGCCATTGTGTGCCTAGCAGTTGCTCAGTAGTCAGTGTAGATCCTGTGGGGAAGAAAGCAGCTACATCTGGCTACTGGGTCTCTGCTGGTGGCCATATTTGTTCACATGACATGAGGTGGAATGATGAGACTGGGGTAAATGCATGGTAACAATTTGATTTAAAGGGCGACCAAACCCAAATGTGCGGGAAGCAGGCTGCTGAACTGGCCCGTCTGCTATAGGGCATAGCAGTGGCGGCCATTTTGTGGTGCCACCGATAGAAACCCCATTCATTCCCCCCATTGAGGTATCCAAACATATGTATGTAAATTATTTTAAGTCTGGAACCAAGCCACCTAGGCTCCTTGTGAATCATGACCATAAAACATTTCAAATAAAATTAAAATTAAAAGGTTCTGGTGGGTTATGGACCTAGCATACAGAGTAGGTTCTGGTGGGTTATGGACCTGGCATACAGAGTAGGTTCTGGTGGGTTATGGACCTGGCATACAGTGTAGGTTCTGGTGGGTTATGGACCTGGCATACAGAGTAGGTTCTGGTGGGTTATGGACCTGGCATACAGAGTAGGTTCTGGTGGGTTGTGGACCTGGCATACAGTGTAGGTTCTGTGTGGCTTGTGGTTCTACAGCTACATTGTCTGCTGGGTTCCTGGACCCACTGTAATGCATCAACAACAGTGGCTCTTAACGGTGACTTATTGCACTTGTACTGGTCTGTATTGTGGCTCTGCCACAAGATAAACTAGAAAAAGTGCTCCTCGGAACACAGGTCTCCGCCAGGTCAGGTAGGTTAGTGGGGGCCAGCAATGGTCTGAATTCACCAATCAGGATGGAATGTGAAAAATCGGACGGATCCGTCTTGATCACTTGACTATAGAGATAATGTGTACTGATTTGCATGATGAAATGAAATAAAAGTTTTGTAAAAATCGGCCTCCTGCTGGCACTATAATAGGGCAATGTTGAAAGGGTGGCATTTGTTCCTCAACATAGTGCGAATGTGCGTTCAAAGTTTCACTGCAATCGGACAGTGCGTTCATGATTTGCGGCATTTTGTTCAAAACGGGCCACTCCTGCAAACTTTAGATGTCAATCTTAGCCAATCAGGATGGAACATGAAAAATCAAACAGATCCGTCTTGATCACATGATTATAGAGATCATGTGTACCAATTTGCGTGATAATATCCAAAAATGTGTTTAATATAAGTCGGCGCTATAAAAGGCAGATGTGAAAAAAGCAGGGTAAGGGACAGGTCGATTTTTAAAGAAGGGTACCCCTGGAGAAAATGTATGTGCCCTGATCTAAAATGCCATGACCCTCCCTTTGACTAAAGAAAAAATCAATGACCCTCCCCAAGTGATTAAAAAAAAAAGATTAACCCTCCCCGCCTATAGGAGTGTCACGATATATTGTCCCACGATATAGCCTATCGTGGTATTAAAATGTGACGATAGGATAGGTATTGTCAAGATGTCATACTGTATCGTAATATTTTTTTTAATTATTTTTCTTTTCTTTACTTTTTTTGCTGGTGAAAGTTATAGGAGTTCTTACTGTATGGTATATGATACGAAATGTAAAGCTTATCATAATCACAGTAATTATTAATCATGTCTTCCATCATATTCAAGCTATTTTGGAGAGAAATGAAACAGACTCCAGTCACTTTCAGTTTAAAGCACTGCAGAGGGGAGGTGTTGTGTGTCAGCTGATGCTCGTTGATGCTCGTTAACGTGACATGCATCAAAGCAGTTATGCCAGTCTGCACTCTCAAATAGGCCTACATATAATCTAAGATTGTTTACATGGTATTATACTGTATCTGGTATTGTAGATTTTTTTTTAGCTGTTGGAAATAACTAGGCTGCACTTGGTTCGTAAAGTCCAGATGACAAAAATATGAGGTTTGTGGAATTTATAGTTATGCAGTGTTATATTATATTATATATTATGTTTGTTATATTAGTGTCTATCTGTCCTCTGAAACAATGGGTTTATAGTTAGTGAGAACTTCACTTCTACCTTAAGCTTGCACAAATGTATTTATTTGTGTGTACAAAGCACTTTGTAATTGTTTTTTAAAGTGCTTTATAAGCACTCATTTTTTGTTATTTTAAACTAAAGATGATGGCCAATGTTGATGATACATGAGAAAAGAACATTAATAATGTATCATATCGATATCATATGCCCAACATCATGTATGTATCGTGAAATTAGTGTTATCTTGACACCCCTAACCCTCCCCATCAAATACAACAACATGACATTTAAAACTGATAATATGTCCGATGTTTTGCTTTCCACATTGATTAGAACATTACTGTATTACTGTAGTCAGTCTTGCTAAATGCACAGTGTAGTGTCTGTAGTGGTAGCAGAATGGACAGTGTTCTAAACGTACATGTGGGAAACCAAACCCCTTGAATCCCATAATTGTCTCCGCCAGGCCGAAAGGCATGGCGAGAGAGTATGTTTTACCCCCCGTCCGTGTGTGTGTCCGTGTGTCCGTGTATCCGTGTGTTTGTGTGTCCGTGTGTTACCACCAAATCTCCGGCACCGTTGGCCCGGTCGCTGTGAAACTGTGCACACACACTCCCTGGATGCCAATTCAGAACCTCTGCCTCATTTTTCACATGGGCCTGTTATAGCGCCACCAGGAGGCCGATTTGTGCAAAACCCATTTTTTCACATTACTCCTACAGTTTTTAACCAAACGTCATGCAAATCAGTACACAGTATCTCTATAGTCATGTGATCAACCCTGATCTTTCCGATTTCCCATATTCCATCCTCATTGGTTAATGTTGGCTTCCAAAGTTTGCAGGATTGGTCCGTTTTGAACAAACTGCCTCAAACTATCTAGCTTGCGATTTCCGTGAAATTTCACACGCACATTCCCACTAAGCCGAGGTAGAAATGCCACCCTTTTAACATTGGCCTGTTATAGCGCCACCAGCTGGTCTAATTTAGCAAAACACATTTTTGGAACAAAATGCCTCAAATCAGGAATGCAGTGTCTGATTGCAGTGAAAGACCTAAGAATAAATGGCACCATTTTCACAATGGCCTATTATAGCGCCACCAGGAGGCCAGAATAACGTACCTGACCTGGCGGAGACCTGTGCTCCGAGGAGCACTTTTTCTAGTTATTAACTACGGTGACTACACTGTTGCCTACATCATGGGTTTTCAACTGGTGGTCCGTGGAGGTATTGAAAAAATACCTCCACGGACCTTTTTTCTTTAAAAATCGACCTGTCCCTTACCCTGCTTTTTTCACATCTGCCTTTTATAGCGGCGACTTATATTAAACACATTTTTGGATATCATCACGCAAATTGGTAAACATGATTTAGTAATGACCATGCATTTAGTAATGTAGGAAAGTGAAGTATTTGTATTATATTTTATTTTATCGATGGTGGATACTGTTAATGTGCGTGACAACAGAAAGGAAATTCAACTCAAGGATGACAGTTTTACACACGCACACAGCATAGTGTGTATTTAAGGGAGGTTTTAGTACATCAAGGTAAATACAGGCTTTTATTTGATGTACTGTATGATGACGCATCAATGTTGTCAGTTACTTGGAAGTCGGACATCCGACTCCGAGTCAGACATCCTTCCAAGTAACTGACAACATTGATGCTTCATCATACATCAAATACAAGCCTGTATTTACCTTGATGTACTTAAACCTCCCTTAAATACTTCCACAGAAATGGGAATTTCAAGGGAAACTGTACTGGTTTACCTGGTTGAGTCATCATTAGTAGGAAATGTGCCCATATCAATCGCATGTGCTTGCTTGTACTTGTGCAATTCGAAAATGGCCCCTGTCTAAGTCGTAACAATTAGGCTATCAATTATGGCCTGATGATTCTGGTTTTACTTGTGGAGCTACTAGGCTGGCATCTATGCACAACTGTCCATATAGATCCAAATTAATCACATGCACAGAATTACTTCAAATGATTATGAATATCCAGTTATAAATTGGTCATTGTAACCTACCTGGTGTATGTAATTCTATGAGCAACAAAAACACTTAAAAGAGGATATCTCTGTGTTGGAAATTGGGATAATGCATCTCTCTAATATGCCTGTTATAGCGTCACCATGAGGCTGATTTGAAAATTTCAATTTTCAAATTCAAGTCGTGGCATTTCTTCCTTGACCTAGTGGGGATCTGCGCGCAAAATTTCACGGAAGTCGCACGCTGTGTTCATGATTTGAGGCATTTTGTTCAAAACGGAGCACTCCTGCAAACTTTGGAAGCCAATCTTAGCCAATCAGGATGGAACATGTAAAATAGAAAAGTTTCAGACGGACAGATGGACAGGGTGCAAAATATAGTCATGCCTTTCGGCCTGGCGGAGACAATAAAGTGCTGCGCACACATGTAGAGCTAACATCGACATAGCAGTTCTATGTGGAGTCACACTGCCTCCTACTGGCAATATAGCCATCTATCTATCAATGTATCCATCCATCCATCCATCCAGTTACACTACATGTCAATATTGTATATCGTTGCTGTCGGGCATAAACCTCTTATCTCCATATTTTCACTTTTTGTGTTTTTTCTAGTGCTTTAATAGGCTCTATTCACAGCAGCCATATTATGAAGACATTCACAGGTGTTACCAATGATACTAATGAAGGCTCTGTTCCATTCTGGTCAAACAGAGTCAGGGTGCTGATGTTGTGCATGTTGGCTCACTGGAAACCTTCCAAATGGCCCCTTACAGGTGTGTAACTCTGAGAGTGTACAAATGTAACCAAATGGACCCTTACGGGTCCATTTGGTTCCATTTGTACACTCTCAGAGTTATGGGGGTCGTGGAAACCACTGTGCTACACTAAATGGAACAGAGCCTTCATTAGTATCATTGGTAACACCTGGGAAGGAAGTGATAATATGGCTGCTGTGAATAGAGCCTATAACGATTAATCGCAAATAAGTCATCCGTTTCTTATCTGTTCTAATGTACTGTAGAGGTATATTTTTCAAGTATTGTATACCCCTATTAACATGGGAGTGGAAAAATGTGCTTGCTATTTGCAAAATAATGTTTATTTATTAGTGGAAATCAATTAAAAAGTCAAAAGAAACCATCAAATGTTACATTCCAATCTACTAGTAGCATTTAGCTCCCTATTGAACGTAGCTGAAGAAATGCATGTAATGCCTAATGAGTTGTGGGATAACAACAGTAAAGGTACTGTAACATCTACAATGACCATGGAAATCCACAACACATAACAGCAAAACATAAGTAGCATGCTCACTGACATAGAGAGCTGTGTTCTAAACTACAAATAGGCCAAATGACTAAAATAAAAAAACATATGCGATTAATTGTGATTAAAATAATTAATTGTGATTAACATAACAGTGAGTTAATTGCGATTAATCAAGTTAACTTTGACGGCCATAGTTTTTTCATAAAGGAATGCCCTACTTTTTCTTTTGCTCCTTTCAATGCCTCCTGTAATGATTTGTATCCCTTTATTTTTTGTATTTCTTCATCTTTATCTATATTTTAACACGATCTAATCGCCAATAAAAATAGCTGACCTACAAGCTCAGCAACGCGTTACGATGAGACGCGTTTTGAGCTTATAGATCGGCAATTTTCACTATTTTCTTTGAAAAAATCTCAAATGTTTTCAAATTCTTCTGGAACATTTCTACATTTCAATACATTGATGTTAAAAATAAAATCTACGGTGTGATATGTATTTTTCAAGGATGTGCGATTTGTACCTGGTTTATAGTCTAAGCCAGAAATTACCCCCACACCCCCCAACTGTTTACTGTACATATCAAAAAAACTCATTGCTACTAGTGTTGATGTCTTGCAAATTATTATGTCTTTAAATGTCTCGATGAATTGAATACACAGGACCACAAAAAAAGCCTTTAGGGCTTTTTGTGTTATCTTTTTAGCACCATTGTATAAATCGTACCACTGTACTATTTGCAAACTGTTAATAAAGTATTCGATCAAAAATGTAATGTCCAATTTACACCTGGTTGAGCACCGCGTCACTCCCTGAAAATGGCAGCTCTACAAGCTCACAATGCGCTGTGAGCTTATGTTGATCGGCTATTTTCAGCACGCAACACCAGCACGCAACTTAAAGTGGCACTATGTAACTTTTTTTTAATGAATACAATTGTATTTTGTCCAATTTGCATGGTATCTGCTTATAAAATTGGGGCGGTTCTATTTCGTCTCCCTGCTCTTCTGAGACATTTACATCATGTCAAAGGTCATGTCTCGCCTACACACAGGATCTGACACGCATTTTGACCTGATGGTCAAGATTCAATTTATCCCCTGAGCAAGCAGGCAGGCTCTATTAGGTAAATGTAATTTACTAGAGGTGCGGGTCGCTACGCGACCCTTCCGTCTAGTCGCTGGCGCGAGGCTCTCGTGAAGTGGGCTGTAGATGTTTTGGAGACGCAAACCAAAAGTGAGAGCAACAGTGTTTCCAGACGCAAACCGAAAACGAAAGCAAAGTGAGAAGCAGCACCCTCAGCCCAGCGAGACGGCGCGCGCTGCGTTCAACCCTCTCAAAGAGTCAGACAGACAGACAGTATTTGGATGGGGGGCGTGGTTGGCGGGGTTGCCATGTCCAGGAGTTGTAAGCGTGAAGTGGCGTGTAATTGGTTAGGGAAAGTGCGTCCACGCATGCGCAGTGCGCAGCGCGGTGCTGTTGGATGAAGCTGGTTGCTTGTTGCTGGCGCGCAAGTGTGGCAACACTGATGCAAGTTGCCCACAGACAACCGTCGTGGCGCATGACTGTAGATCCCAATTGTAAGGTAGATAGCGAACAGAAAAAAAATACAATACTATCAGACTTCATGCACCAACATTCAACACAGATAACTGCCAACTTCGAGGGTAATTTGACAACTTTTGTGTTTATTGACTCATAAAACATTCTTCAAACAATAAAACAATTTTTAAATGTCCGTTTCTGTACAATGCTCGCTAAGCAGTTTTTATTCATATATAGAAAATGTAAGAGGAGTCGTGTTAAAATTACAAAACTCCTTCAAATTTTAATGGCAGGTACTCTGGAAAAAATAACAGCATTCCATTCAACAAATATTTTCAAGCAATAAATATGTATTTATAAATAGTGTAAATTTACATCAAGATTAGAAACATAACAAAACAAAATCACAAATTAAACTTTTATTCCGTAAGTCCGTGTGCAACCCATTTTTCTTTGTGACTTGGCTAGTACATTTTTTTTTCTAAATTTTTCCTTTTTTTTACCTAAGAAACAAAAAACAAAAACTCAACATCGTAGTTGCAAAAAGAACGAGACAGAGATAAAACAAAGCTGTAAAAAAAAGAAAAAGAAAGAAAAAGAATCACCTAAACTCTTCACATTACATTTTTTTATAGATTTTTACTGTCCAAAAAGTCTTCAAAGTTCTATCTACCATAGAAGAAGACCAGGCTAGTGCTCCTTATCTACCATAGAAGAAGACCAGGCTAGTGCCCCTTAAAGCCTAATTTATACTTTGTCGCACGACGGTGCCGTGCACCGAAAATAGACGACCTACAAGCTAACAACACGTTGCGGACGCAACGTGTTGTGAGCTTGTTGGTCGTCTAGCATAAATCGGGCTTCAGGAGGACAAAAATAAGGGAGAAAATCTTGGGAGAATCCAATGAAACAAAAAAGGGGGAAGTTGATATTTTATCCCTTTTAACCACTTAAAGCCCTGTATCAAACGTACTCATACGATGCTGTCTTGTGGTGAAAATAGCCGATCTACAAGCGTTTACATCGGCTATTTCCACGGTTTGGGAAAAAAAAGAAGTTGTTTTGTAAATGTTCGTAAATTTGGATCATCTTTGAAACACCTCGCCTACAACAAGGCATGCACCAAATAGGGACTGGAAGTGGTTAACAGGATACAGAATACTAGAGAGAGACAGAGAGACAGAGTGAGAGAGTGAAATAGTGAGAAAAAGAGAGTGACAGAGACAGATAGAGAGACAGACACAGAGTGAGAGAGAGACAGACAGAGAGAGACAGAGGTTGTCAAGTCAGTAGTATTTTCCAGGGTTGTTGTTGCCAGTTGTGACAGTTCATTATCTACAAAAAACATTTTCATTAAGCATCAACAATCCAGCCCTCCCCCCTTCCCCCACCAGACAGTTTGTGATCAAATCGTCCATTCAATCAGGGGGTGGGGGGCGGGGCAGAAACATTGTAGTCGTTTCAGGAGGATAGGAAGAGTTCAGCCCGGGTTCATACTTCCGTCGCACGATGGCGTCGCGCACCGAAAATACGCGGGACCTACGGGGCTCAAAATGTGAGCATTGTGAGCCCCGTAGGTCTCGTATTTTCTGGGCCGCTCTCGCCGCAATACGCCGTTGCACGCTCGAGCATAAATAGGCTCTATGCACAGCCATATTGGAAAGAAATCGGGCCTCGTCCTCTTCCTACCTTCACAGGTGTTACCAATTATACTAATGAAGGCTCTGTTCTATTTAGTGTAGCACAGTGGTTCTCAAACGTTTTTATTTCAAGGACCCCCTTAACTGAGAGTGTATAAATTGAACCAAATGGACACTTACGGGTCCATTTGATTCCATTTGTAAACTCTCCGAGTTACACACCAGTAAGGGGCCAATTGGAACCCCTTCAAGGAACCACAAGGATACCTGGTGAAGCATTGTTTCCAGTGAGCCAACATGCACAACATCAGCACCCTTTGACCAGAAATGGATGGAACATGGGCCTTCATTAGCATCATTGGCAACAGCTGTGAAGGAAGTAAGGAAGGAGGTCCAATTTCTTTCCAATATGGCCGCTGTGCAGAGAGCCTATCAGGCTTTTAAGAGTCCGGTATTGGGTTAAGAGTGCTCGGCGGCGCCCCCCGTGGTGGTTGGGGGTACCCACAGCACTTGGAAACGGGGTTTGCATAGACACACACAGACGCTTCTGGCCGCTGCTGCCTCCAAGCCGTCGCTATGGAGACGAGCCATGTGGAGGGGGTTGGGGAGAGGGTGGGGGTAGTAAAGACGGCCTTGGCTTTCCTGAATATCAGAAATGGTCCGTTGCTGTTTGTTTCTGGGTGTTCTTTTTTTTTTTTTTTATGTTTGTCAGTTCTGTCTGTCTGTTTTCTTAAAAAATACAACTTTCTGTAAATTGGGTTTTCGATGGCTCCACAGAAGAAGATGATGGGGGTGTGGTCTAATGTCAAGATGATGATGTATGAAGAGGAGGGGCCTGGAGGAGACAGACAAAACATTAATCAGCACATGCAGTTAAACAGCTGCCCAGAACCAGTGCACTTAAGATATTTCCCTTTCAAACTTGTTTGGGGTCATTTCATCTGTTTTTTGTGAGCACACCATGCAGTTTTTAAGTTGCTAGATTCAGTATTTAGATATTTGATATTGATTTTATCAGCCACACCCCTCCCTATACAAACCCATTGTAACTTCAAACTCCATTTTAACCATGTTAGATTAATTGAAAACACATGTCCTTGGTTCTGGTGACTGATATTGTTCTTCTAATGCGTTTCGTTTTTTCAAATATTTTTTCAGAGTAACAATGGTCCAATCTGGCTCAGAAAAGCCAGAGTAGACCTTTAAATGAGCCCAAACATGTTTGAAAGTGAAATATCCCTATAAGGAAAACTGTAATGCAATGGCTTCTTCAGTACAAGAAGACATTGTATACTGGAATGTGTGTGCCCCCCCCCATCATTTGAAGCAATAATCATAAAGGAAATCACAATAGATTGTTGTTGTTTTCAGGCAGACAAACCTGGTCTAAATCAGACCTGGTCTGCACATTGAACATTCTGTACTGCATTTTATGATTTGTATTGTGATGGGGTTTTTTTGACCGCAGGAAGAATGGTCTCCACTACGGTGTAGACTAATGGGGATCCTTAAAAAAATAAATCTATAAACAATTCACCAGCCACTGGTCAGCTACCAGTACAACAGTAGTAGACTGTGGTTGTACTGGTCAGCTACCAGTACAACAGTAGTAGACTGTGCTTGTACTGGTCAGCTACCAGTACACCAGTAGTATACTAGGGTAGCTAGGGTGGTAAAAACAGTGCGTTCGCACACAGCCTCACACTTGGGGGGCCTCGCGCCAGACAGAGGCCCCCCAAGTTCTATTTTCAACAAAAATAAATGCTCTTGCATATCGCCGCCGCTCAGTTACTTGCTGTGGTATCGCATACTTCAAATGTCTATCTACTTCCTGTAAGTAGACTAAACAATAACATTAGTGTTGACTTACATTATTTGACTTATCATTACAAGTCGCTCTTATTTTGCAATCCGCCGTTTTTAGAGGAAGTCCTTTTCTGTTGAAACAAAGCTGTCATGCTCGTCTAAGTATAAACAATATTATAACTCTGGTATAAACAAGAACCCACATGGACTAACCGCAAGATTTTGGCCAACGTTTATATTTACAATATGAAAACCATGCTCCTGTAAAACTTTAGGTGATTGTTCATTTTCATCTGGCTCATGTTTTTTAAAGTAACGTCTTTTCTCTTTTTTCTTCTCCCTTTGCATCTCCCTTTGATCCAGTAGCGTTACAGTCAGAACTCTAGTCCTACACACACACACACACACACACACACACACACACACACACACACACACACACACACACACACAGTTTGCAGTCTGATGGATTGTCGTCAATTGAAATAAGCAGTCTGCCGTCATATGTAGTTCTCTTAATGGATTCATTGCTTTTAAAATGTAAAAAAAATATTCATATGGCTCTGTTGCACTTATGTTC
The DNA here is from genome assembly GCF_963454915.1 of Gymnoscopelus microlampas. Classification (NCBI taxonomy): domain Eukaryota; kingdom Metazoa; phylum Chordata; class Actinopteri; order Myctophiformes; family Myctophidae; genus Gymnoscopelus; species Gymnoscopelus microlampas. The sequence goes on along the minus strand of NC_139961.1, from coordinate 16,196,943 downwards.
TCTGTTGCTCTGTTCAACTATGTAACGTGCTCTAAATCAGTACTGACATGCTGGCATTGTAACTCCTATTTGGTCATGAATACCTATTTTTATATAAAACAAAATTTAAATATATAAAGCAAAATTTAGTGTGCGTACCAAGCAACATCTCCATGGGTGCTCCCCTGAGAACTAGACCAAACAAGTTATGTGCAACCCTATTTCAGAATTTGCAAGGAAGGCCAGGAGGGAAATCTAATAATTCTCAGCTGCTTTGACTAGTGCTTATTGATATCAATGTGGGTAAATTGTTAATGCTAAAAGAGAAACTAATGTAACTGTCTGTCTGACCATGTGATGATGTGAATAATATTATGCTTAGTGCTTTAAGAACCTACAGTTGTACTACTGTGTATTTTTCTATTAAATGTCTAGCAGCTTGCTAGAATGATTCTATTGTCAGTTGTCAATTCTGTGTCATTCTCATTCAATATTAGTCGGAAGTGTGCAGGATGTCAGTGGAAATTCAATTTAGTTTTAGTCATATTTTAGTCATCTCAAATGTTTTAGTTTTGTCTAGTTTTACTGTAGTTGAGTAATTATGATATTTTAGTCAACTAAATCAACAGTTGATTTAGTCAACTAAAATGTATTTTGGCGGTGCCTTGATGGCGTCGTAATGCCTGATTTAGCTGCATGCTCAAAAGCGCAACACCTGCACACAGCCAAGCATAAAATGGCTCGTCTTAGTTCTACTGGATCTCTAGATGGATGTGAACTAATGGTATATCAGTTAGTTAACTTACCAGTGTTCACTTTAGCACATTTCAGTCAAATCTTGAAGTTTTAGTGTACTTTTCGTTGCCTAAATATCATACGATTTTAGCCACCAAAACTACAGTTGATTTAGTCGATTAAATGTATTTGGCGGGCCGTGATGGCATCGTAATGCCTGATTTAGCTGCATGCGAGCACCACACCCGTGCGCAACAAAAAAAATGATGCGTCTTATTTCTACTGTATCTCTTCCCCACCAGTCCCTCCCGAACATCTTCGTCTTGTTTTTATTTGTCCTTCAACACATGTGTATTTAGTCATAGTTTTAGACATCACAGCTTAGTTTCTATGTAGTTTTCGTCAGTGAAAAAAACACTGTAACTTACTAATGTGAACTGGTCGTAGACCTGCATGAGGTCATCCATCCTGTGTTGTTGCAGCACCACGAAGGTGTCCAGAGTGGCGCTGGCTTTGCGGGCACAGTCCTGACAGTGAACCACGTACTGCTTCTTAGACAGCAGCTCACTGCGCACAAACAGCAGGTTGAACACCTCCACCTGCATGGAGAGAACACACACACACGAAGGTTTGGATTAGTATACTTGTGGGGAAGTCAACACCTTTGGACAACGATTTTATGAATGCTATTTTGAATACATGTTCGCCGTTTTTTAACTGTGAGACTAAGGTCGAAAAATAACAGATCTACTAGCTCACAACGTGTCGTGCTGCGACACGTTGTGAGCTTAAAAGATCCACAATTTTTCTTGTGAGGACCAGGAAACCTCACAACGTTGGTTTCTCATATTCTGCGTGCGCGCACACACACACACACACACACACACACACACACACACACACACACACACACACACACACACACACACACACACACACACACACACACACACACACACACACACACACACACACACACACAGTTGCTGTCGGGTGGAAACCTTGTATGTACAAAACTGTTACTTTTCAGGAAATGGAAAAACATAAAATAAAACAATAACGTGTGTTTCAATGGATCCATTGTAGTTATTATTTAGTCACAAGCTATTGTTAATACTTTTTGTTGGTCTGCGGGCAAATTCATATCATTTTGGGGGTCCTTGAAATGAAACAGTTTGAGCACCACTGATATAGAAACATACGTTTTTCAGAAAACTTGACATTTGTAGAATCGGCCTCAGGTCTTAACACATCCACCGCCAAGGGCTAATCTCATAATGTACTCACCACTGCCAAGGTTTTATTGTTGTTTTTTTCAAGTCGCCATAGGCCCCGTTAAAATCCTTTAGAATCCGCGATCCACTGTTTGTAAACAACGTGCACATGTCCCTTTGTGTACTCGTCGAGACCGCGTGTCAAAAGGAGCCGCCATGTTTGAGTTGACCATGGGAAATGCGAGGAGGAAAAACTACACTGGTTTTAAAATAGTTTTAGTGGTGTTACTTAGAATGAAGGCCGACGGGAAACAAAAAACGGGATATTACTTCCGGGTCACTTCCGGTGGTGTTACACTGAAAATGGTCCCCCTAGAAAATTGAAAAAAATAAAAAAAATCGGAAAAAAAGGAAAAAACACCCGGACCGTAGGACTACGGTCTCGGCGCTTAACAGTTGGATTTAACGGACCGTAGGACTACGTTCTTGGCGGTTAATGTGTTAATGGGTTCATTTAAAAATAAGCACACCCTGTGTGAAGGAAGCGGTGCCTTTGGGGCGGGGCTTAACTCATTTCAGTTCGTGCCTATTGGTGGTCTGAGTCCACTTACCAAATTTTTACTTGGTAGCATGCTGCAAACTGGAATGATGGCTGTTTAAAGCCCAGCCAATGGGCAGACAGAGGGGGCGGGGCTTAAGTAATTACAGTTCGTCCCTATTGGTGGTTTTAGTCCATGTACAAAATTTGTACTCCCTAGCATGCTGCGAACTGGAGTTATAGCCGTTTAAAATCCCGTGCTCATCCCGTACTTAAACGGGCGGACGGACATAACATACGCTGGGGGTCCCTGGACCCCTCTTTGATAACCAGTGGCACGTGTGGCCAATGAGAGGAGAGATGGCATAGGCAATCTCCAAGTCCGTGTGTGTGTGTGTGTGTGTGTGTGTGTGTGTGTGTGCGTGTGTTTGTATGTGTTGCTTGTGTGCCGTGCTCATCCCGTACTTAAACGGGCGGACGGACATAACATACGCTGGGGGTCCCTGGACCCCTCTTTGATAACCAGTGGCACGTGTGGCCAATGAGAGGAGAGATGGCATAGGCAATCTCCAAGTCCGTGTGTGTGTGCGTGTGTTTGTATGTGTTGCTTGTGTGCCGTGCTCATCCCGTGCTCATACGGACGGACATAGTCAAGCGTAGAGCGGTTGGCACCGCTAAAAAGTTGATGTACGGAGATACAAGGTTTCTGCCTGACAGCAAAGATGATACATGATCATCATAGATTGAACATGTCCACCATGGCGAGCACACACACACACACACACCAGTCAGTTAATGGAATCAAATTAAATAATCAAATAGTCATGTGTTTATGAAAGTATATAGCTGATATATTGCACTTTTACCTTAGCGCTAGGTATACTCTTGGTTGCTTGTTTTTACAGGAAATGCACTTAAGACCTCTGGTGATTAGTAGTTTCGTTCCCTACCTATGTTGAATGCACTTAATGTAAGTCGCTTTGGATAAAAGCGTCTGCTAAATGACTGTAATGTAATGTAAATACATATTATCAGATTATTACACGGCTTGGTTGATTCCGGGATTCTGATTAGTCAATCGCAGCATTCAGTGGTGTGTTATTTCTTGATAGTAGACTGCTGCTATGAAGACCAGACTGTTGCTATGAAAAACGGACTGTTGCTATGGACATAAGTGTGCACACCTAAATCATATTAATCCTCAGTGCTTGGTTTTTGACGTATTTAACGTCACGGCCATGTAAATAAACACACAATATCAAGAAATAGGGAATGCAGTAGTGTTAATGTTGTCGAGTAAAACTAAGACTAAGAAAATGTTCGCCGCTACCTTTTTTTCACTGACAAAAACTAAATATATTTAGTCATAGTTTTAGTCATCATATCTTACTTTTTATTGACAATTACAGACGTGTGAAAATACAAGAAAGCAGCTCAAAACAGCCGTGCCAGTAGCCTACCTACTGACGTTTAGTGAACTTTTAAAGCTTAGCTTAGCACGTGTCAAGTCATACGAACGGAGACCCTTGACTTCCGGGTTGGTGGACTTCAAAATAAGAGTTTTTTATTATTATTATTGTTTTAAGCACTCTGGCATCGGATCGGAATCGGATCGGGAACGAAAAAATGGCATCGGGACATCTCTACCCGAAACCATGCAGAAAAAACACTGGCAGGGGTAGCGGGTAGAGTAGGGGTAGCGGGTAGAACCCTTGGGTTAAGGTGTTATACTGACCTCACAGATGGTGCAGTAGTGGGCTGGTTCGTCTCTGTTCCTGGGCCTCAGCACCGTCTCTTTCCCAGCTGTTGTTAAGGCTTCTTTCACCCACTGACACTGTTTCAGTGTCCGCAGCAAGCAATACCTACCGATGGAAGAGACAGGGAACTAGTCCAACAACAATAACATTGGGTTTCAAGGATTATATTAAGAACATTAAAGCTGTATGCAAGTTCTGCAGCTCAAAACACTGTTGCATGATCTCGCTGGATCGATCAGCACCAAATTCGTTGTGCATGTGGCCAGTAGACCAACTTAGTAGCTCCACACAGATTTCATGTTTTATATATATATACATATATCTTTTTTTTGTATTTGACTCCGATTGCTATGGAACTGTGTCCAAATCATAGTCTGTAAACATTGATGGAGGAAGGGAGCCGTGACGTTACCCATTGGTTTGTACAGACCCGTTTTGAAACCACTATTTCAGCTAATTCAAATCCACCATCTTGGGTGGGTCTTCACTGAAAACAAAGTATTTATGAAGATGTTTACTTAGGTAATAAAACCAAGTGTAAAGTCCGGCCAAATACCAATAGACACTAATAGTGACACCTGCTTGGCCATTAATGAGAACGGCAGCGCTTTCAATACTTTGGCACTGACTTATTTTTAATAATAATAGCTCAGACTTATATAGGGCTTTTCTAAGTACCCAAAGTTGCTTTACATAAGGAAAGGAAGGAACCAGCTTTATTAAGAAAAAAACTAAAAACAGTAAAGAAACAAGTGCTAGGTTAAAAACGATAAAAAGTTAAGCATGGGTTGGGGAGACATCCTAACTAGGCCTCAACTGGGAGAGGCTATCCTAAAGAGATGGTTTTTGAAGGATGTGAGGGGGGGTGTCTTAAAGATCGAAAGCTTGCCGCCTGGCCCAAATATGGAGATGGCGAGCCTTTTTCGTCATTACAGAATGGCTGTCCAGCTCTCAGTTTGGCCTGACTGAAAACATGACTTACTTGATCATCTCAAACAGCTTGTGGTCGGACACTTTGATGTTGCGCGCCATGTTCCAGGAAAGGTGCACCATGGGAACCATGGACTTGACGCTCTGCAGCTTGTTCCACTCGTAGCGCTCCACAGCCAGCTTGTATTGGTGGGCTGCAACACACACAAGTTTTAACGTCAATTAAAAAGGAACCTCTTAATTTTCTCTTTAAAGCAAAACCTCTTAATTTTCTCTTTAAATTTTCCTCATCGTTGATGAGGAAAATTGAGTTTGTAGATCTGCTATTTTTTTTTTATCGTGAAAATGTGTGCAAATCTTTGAATATATATGTTTTTTGGAGTGAACATTTGTAACTCAAAACTTATTGCTTCTAGTAGACTATAATCTTACAGTATGGATCTACTTTTATCCACCAGCCTGTGTGTGCTAGACCAGTGGTTTTCAAACTGTGTATCTGCACATTTCTAAAGTGATAATTTAAGGACTTTTAAGACCTTTTTAATACCTCTAAAATAAATTAATACATGATGATTTTTGGGTGGGTCACGGCCTGAAAAGTTTGAGAACCACTGTGCTAGACCAGTGGTTCTCAACCTTTTCAGGACGTGACCCTGCAAAATAATCATATATGAACTGGGTACCCCCCCACCCTGACAAGCCCTTGGAATGTAGGAGTTGAGGCATTACATTTTGTTTGACTCGGTTCCACAGATGTGAAAATAGCAGATCTACAAGCTCACGACGCCTCACGTTGCGAGGCTATTTTCAAGTTTATTTTAATAGTATAGTTTGTTGATTACTTTTGATGCAGTAATGGTATTTTTCTTTTCTTTTTTGAGGTATTTAAAAGGTATTAAATTGTCCTTAAATTGTCACTTCACTGTCATCTGGGGACCCCCCCAAAATCATCTGGGGACCCCCCTGGTTTGAGAACCACAGTGCTAGACCAGTAATCAAAGTGTAAAGCCAGTATATACATGTACCGGTGAGGGGTCCAACGTTCCATGCGATGTTGTTGCACCAGCCGATGGCCTGCACCCAGTGCACGGTGCCCGTGTTGAGCCACACCAGGTCCCCTGGACGCTGGATGAAGCGATACACCGGGACATCAGCCTCGTACAGGTCCTCCAGGTTGGGCCACCACGAACCCATCAGGAAGTTGATGTTGTTCCTGGACGCAAAGCACCACAGGAGGATGGATAGAGGGGCCACAGTTAAGCCAACATCATCTATTTAATCAATTATCAGATAAATAATAGATCTTTCAAAACAATGATCAATTCATGTTCAATCCCTATTTTGGCTAGATGTCATTATATGGAGAATAATTAAAACACTTTCAGAAAGTGAAAATAGCAGATCTACAAGATCACAACGTGTTATGATGCGAGGCGTTGTGACACGTTGCGGCCCTATTTTGTCCATATCCTTATAGGTGATAATGTGTTGGGTGTGTCAATTTGCGGTGCGTTTCTCTCACTTTTCACAGAAGTTGCTCATCACCCCCCAGTAGGGCTCCGGCACAGCGAACCATTCACAGTCTCCCGGGCCGATGTTGATGTTGACCGAACAGAAATTGTTGTGTTCCTGATGACCTGCAGGGGGAGCCAGAGGACAGCTGTCATCCACATGACCGCTAACAACAATGGTTATTACAACAAGTCACTGATGGCTCACACAGTTTCCACAAGCACAATAGGCTCTATGCGCAAATTGGGCCGCTTCCTTACTTCCTTCATAGGTGTTACCAAAGATACTAATGAAGGCTCTGTTCCATTCTGGTCATACAGAGTCAGGGTGCTGATATTGTACATGTTGGCTCACTGGAAACGCTCTGCTACAGCAGTGGGTCTCAAAGTGTGGTTCAGGGATCCTCATGGTTCCTTGAGGGGATTCAAAATGGCCCCTTGCAGATGTGTAACTCTGAGAGTAACAATGTAACCAAATGGGCCCTTACGGTCCATTTGGCCCCTTGCGGTCCATTTGGTTCCATTTGTACACTGTAAGCGTTATGGGGGTCCTTGAAATTAAAAGGTTTGAGAACCACTGTGCTACACTAAAAGGAATAGAGCCCTCATTAGTATCATTGGTAAGACTTGTGAAGGAAGTAAGGAAGAGGCCCAATTTCTTTCCAATATGGCTGCTGTGCTTGTTGTCAAATGCTTTTAGAGCTTTGGTTTGGTGATTTATACTTAGCACAGAACATAGCCGATCTGCTCACGTTGTGAGCTTGTCGATCAGCTATTTTCGGCTTCAGTTAAAAAGAAAATGTTGATGGCGCCACACATAGGGCCTATAGTGTGTGTGTGTGTGAGTGTGTGTGTGTGTGTGTGTGTGTGTGTGTGTGTGTGTGTGTGTGTGAAGACATGGTAAAGCCCAATGCATTGCATACTACACAAGAACAACAGACGTTTGTTCGGCTGGCCACACACTACAATGTGACGTCATTCAGAGGTTCGGGTGATCGGGATCAGAACGGGTGATCGGGTGTTCGGTGCATCCGGGAAGTTGTGACTACCCAAACTAGTTTGGCTGTGATTGGTCAGGTGTTGGTCAGACGTTTCGCATCGTTTCAGCATACAGCATCAAGTTTGTTCCGTCAGCAGTGAAGTCACTGAAAAGCAGCACTACTTTGGAAGAGACACAACGCCGACTTCCAGGAGGTACAAACACCTCTGAAATCTCCCTCTAGCGACCATTCATAAACACAACCCATCGCTAGAAAGGGCAAAACCTCCATACCTCCATCATAAATTCCCCACAGCAAGTCCGTCACTGCCGTGATATACACGTATTAATTTAACCCTCGGTCCCAGCAGTGCTGCTGGCTGCAGTGTACACTGCTCGAGTGAGTCACCACTCGTGAGCCAAAGAGTGCGAACGAAACACAGTGTTCAGTGGCAGTATGAAATGACATTTGTTTGTCTGAGTTTTTTTTGGGTTCCTCCCCAACCTACTTCGGTTGATCTTCTTATTTATGTATTTATGTTTAGCTTTTTACCCCCCTTTCATCCCCAATTTATGCCACTTAATTCCGCCCCACACACATGTGTGTTGTCACTGCTGTGTATCCTACTCACTTACCAGTGAAGAGCCCCCACCGGGAGGAAGTAGAGCCTCCATTCTACTATTCCCACCCAACATAGTCTCGCGTTACCAGACTGTTGCCTCCCACAATTTACAAATGTTTCCGGCATACAGTCTGGGACTCGGAAGCTCTGATCATGTTTAAGGGGAAAGCGGATGCCCCTCCCCACTTCCGTTTTAGCATTGTGCAGTGGCGCAAAGGAGTCTGACTGGAATCAACGAATCTCATAAACATCGTTTATGTGTACTAGTGTCTTCTTTCACAGTTTTTTCGGCGTTAATTCCATGATACTTTTCTCAGTTTTCTGTGATAAACAATCCTCGCACAAATAACATGAATCTACCGCTCCTATGACTATGCTTCCGCCTCGGTTCAGTTTCCACTGGGACTACAGGTCCGCGGGCACCGCGTCGTGATTGGTCGAATGTCTTTCCGGTCTGAACAACTTCCGTTAAACAGCTTTCGGGAAGTGGAGTACCAGACTCTATATAGCATTCAGAGATTGTGGAATAGTTGTCTGGTGACGCGAGACTACACCCAACACGCCCTGCTGACATGTGCCGCCCCGGCCCGTGGGAGCATTTGTAGTGACAAATATCACCCTCCCCCCACCCCCTGAACAGGGGCCAATTGTGTTTGTGTAGACACACGACAAAGCCGGATGCACCGCGGTGGATTTGAACCCACAACCTCTGCGGTGGTGGGGGCAGGCACTTTACCACAGCGCCAACCACACTCCTTGACTTCAGTTGTTTTGGTGTACAGTAGAGATAGCTGTACACAGCTATCTCTACGGTATTCATGCCCAGGATGCCGTGTGTGTGTGTGTGTTTGTATTACTATTTGTGAAGACAAAACGTCCCCACAAGTATAGTAGAATATGAGAAATGGATGTTGTGAGGACCATTTTCCTGGTCCTCACAAGAAAAATGGTTCTTTGATGGTTAAAATGTATTTTTAAAGGCGAGTTTTTACAGTTAGGAAAATATTCAGGTTGGGTTTAGGTTTAGACATTTAGTGGTTAGGTTTAGGGTTAGAATTATATTTGATTATACTCAACTATATTATACCGAAAATAGCAGATCTACAAGCCCGCACCGCGTTTTGGGCTTGTAGATCTGCTATTTGTTCAGCTAAAAATTGCACAAAAAAATGAAAATGGCATTCATAACAGCCGTCCTAAAATGTTGAGGTAGTAATACAAAGGTGTGTGTGTGTGTGTGTGTGTGTGTGTGTGTGTGTGTGTGTGTGTGTGTGTGTGTGTGTGTGTGTGTGTGTGTGTGAGAAAGGTGTACAGACCTGGTATCCTGCTGCCAGGGACCTTCATGTAAAGCGTCACGGTGTTCATGCCCAGGATGGTGTGACCCACGTGGCTCAGCAGGTTGCCAGCAGAAACCACCCTGGCAAAGGCCGGCAGTTTACTGAGCTCCTGCAGCTGCTGCTTCCACCTGCAGGACGGGAGGACACATGACACCGAGCTCAGCCACCACCCGCTTTTGTAAACCGGCTGGGTTGCTAACCAGAAGAGTTCCTCATCCAGGGACCATCTGGTGTTGGTCAACGCGTTGGGGTTCAGTTTGATGGGACCTACGCACGTGGCGGTTAACTGGCGTGTAACAGATCACTGAGATCAGCTGACGCTTGTCGTCCCCACGACGAGGCTTAAGCACGGGGGGAGCCTTCTTAGTTGTAGCTCCCAAACTGAGGAACGAGCTACCCCATCATGTCAGGCTGGCCCCTACATACAAAACCTTTAAAATCTTGGCTTCCTTGGCTTTTAACCCAGATTGAGAGTTGTACCTATGTTTGATTGTATTTTAATTGTGCTTACTTAGTTTTTATTGATTTTTTTGTGCTTTATTTTTTATGGTTTTTAACTGACTCACACTGTATAGAGTTTCTGTGGTTTTGAAATGTGCTGGATTGGAACATTATTTACGTAAATATTTTTTTTTCATTCAAATTCACTTAAATGACTGCGGTGACGACAGAATAAGGTCAGACAAACCAACAGAATAAATAACACGAATGTCAAAATGGTAAACCATTTTAACCCTTGGTGTCCAAATTTGGGGCATGCCATATTTTCCAAAATAGCGAAAATAGCAGATCTACACAACTATTCAATAACAAAAATGTCAAAATGGTAAACCATTTTAAATCCTTAAGGTAAAGTGAGACTTACTTCCTCTCGTCCGACACGTCGATGTTGGTTCCAAACTTTATGTGCTTTAATGGACCCCTCCGCTTCCTCGCCACACTGGACAAAGTAATGAGGAGAGATGTGTTACAACAGCTCAGAGGAATATTAGCTTCAACTAAAACAGACATTACTGAGGAGGCCCACACTGGGTGTAGTTACTGGAGTCAAACACCCATACAGTACATCAGCCACTATTTGACTTTTTGATGACATATAGTATAGGATGTTCGTACCTCTCTGCTGTCGCAGGCTCCGTGTCCGAGGGCTCTTTCAACGCTTTCTTCTCATTCTCCTCCTGAACGAACACACACACACACACACACACACACACACACACACACACACACACACGTTTAGTCCAGTGGTTCTCAAAGTGGGGTATGGGGATCCCCAGGGGTCCATGGAGGGGTTCCATAGGGTCCCCAGCTAAATGTGTTAACACATTAACCGCCAAGAGCGTAGTCCTACGGTCCATTAAATCTAGCCTGGGACCAGACGAATCTGCGAGTGCAAAAAAAAATTGCACTCTGCGATTTGGGTCTGGCACCGCTCCATAGAGAATCCATTTCCTGTTCCAGGAGACGTGGGGAACCAATCAGGGCTCAGTATTCGAATATGGGAGACTGTAATTGGTAGTTGGTTGTAGGTCTAACCAATTGCGTCGAGGGCTGTTGTTTTGATCCCGCCCCTTGGGAAGAAAAACGTCCTCATGGAAGCACCAGACTCATATCCACGCAGTGATATAGTCTAGCAACGCCAGGCTACATTAAATCCAACTGTTAAGCGCCGAGACCGTAGCCCTACGGTCTGGGTGATTTTTCCTTTTTTTCGAAAAAAAAAAAACTTTTTTCAATTTTCGACACGGACCATTTCAGTGTAACACCACCGGAAACGGAACTATTTGCGATCCGGTTTTGCCGATCCCGTCGGCCTCCATTCTAAAGCGCACACTAAAACTCCATTTTCTCCTTGTAGTTTTTTCTCCTCGGTGATCACTGTTTAACATAAACCGTTCTAACTACAACATGGAGGCACCGTTTGACACGTGGTCTTCACTGCTCGAACCAGGCAGATGTCTGCGATGTAAACAAACAGCGCACAGCTCAATCTTACAGATTTTAACAAGGTCTATGGCGACGTCAAAAAAACAAAAAACAACAATAAAACCTTGGCACTGGTGAGTACATTATGAGATTAACCTCTGGCGGTGGAAGTGTTAATGTAGCATCACAATCATTTTAACATATCAATCTGGGGGTCCTTGACATGAAAGTTACAGAAAATGGAAAATATTAAATTACTAATATGTATTAACACATTGTGTGCCAGAGGTTTATTAAAATAGGGTACGTTCAGTGCCTGCATATTTTCCATCCACTTACGTTATACGTTTCGTGCCGTAGAAGCCTCGACACGGAAGTGCATGTAAACAAAGCGTGCGTGCGTGACGGCGGAGGGTCCCGACTAACGCCTGGAACAATAATATTTCCAACACGATCCTCCATTGCAGAGTGATCGCCGATCGAAAACGGCACGCTTCCACCACGTTAAAAAGAAATGGAGATATTAAGCTTTTAGTCAAGGAGTTAACATTGGAGCGGCCGACCGGAAGGATTTTTGACATGGATCCACATCCGGCCTCTCCTTCTCAGAGACTCCTTGGACGATCCCAAAGTTTCGTTAGAGCGCCCCACGTATAAAAAAAAAAATGGGCCAAAAACGGTCCAGACCGTTTATGGCAACAGTGTGGTCGAGTTGCTTTTCACTGGACAATAGCGCTATTGAATGGTGAATGTGAACAAATCATTTGAACGTATCATTGCCGCGAACATGAACAAAATCGTTCGTTCACTGAAATACACGTTTTTTCCCCACCACTACTCCCAGAGATATATATATGTATGTAAATAAATGCTGTGAAAGAGCAAGACACTGAACCCTGAGTTGCTCCCAATGAGCAGGTTAGTGCCTCGCCTTCGGTGTGTGAATGGGCGAACGCGAAATACATTGTAAAGCGCTTTGGAGAAAGGCACTAAAACAATGCAGTCTGTTTATACTAACAGAAACGTGTGCGTGCGCGTGTGCGTGTGTGTGTGTGTTGCTGACCCGTAGGGACTCCTGGAAGGATGCGGCCTGGTACTGTGCGTATTTGGCGATGGTGGTGTGAGCGCGGGCGCTCTCGCAGCGCCACATCTTCTTGGTGCCGCTCAGGTCCCAGTTCTCGTCGGCGGGCTGCGACAGCTGCGTCCGGACCTCCACCAGGTGGTCTGGGTTGGCCTCCACCAGGGTCTTGGTGGAGAACAGACCCAGGTCTGACATGAGGAGAGAGAAGGGACGTCAACATGCTTTATGACTCAGTGGTGGAAATGATTACTCTGTAGTTGATTACAACTTTGAAGTTCTATTACTTTATCTGTCATTTTTTCTTCTACGACAGGGGTCTTCAACAGGGGGTCCGGGACCCCTAGGGGGTCCTCAAAGCTACTATAGGCCGTCTGCCAAATCTTTGTGTGATAGGATTTAGTTTTTTTACATTAACCACTTGAACCCTAGAATTCCTTTTCTGAGGGGAACATTAGCCAAAAAAAAAGCTGATCTACAAGCTTAGCTCAAAAAGCTTAGCTCAAAAAAATAGCCGATCTACAAGCTCTCAACGCCTCTCAGCGCGAGGCGTTGAGAGCTTGTAGAGCGGCTATTTTTGGCAAAGAGGCTATAGGTGTAGAGGGAAAAAATAGCAACTATTAAAGTAAAAAAAAAACTTTAATCTGAAACACAATTTTATACAATATATAGTAGGGGGTCCCTGCTTCATCTCTCTCTCAGCTAGGGGGTCCTTGGCCTGAAAACGTTGAAGACCCCTGTTCTACGACATCTCAGAAGCAAATATTGTACTTTTTACTCCACTAAAATCTGAATACTTCAGTTACAAGTTACTTAGTAGTATGACACCATTTCAAAACATGCATCAACCATATTTTCTACTTCATGTATTCGAAAGGAGCCAATCTACAAGCTCACAACGCATTGAGATGGGAAGCGTTACGAGCTTGCATATCTGCTATTTTCAAAAGATGTTGACACATTAGTACTTTAAATTACAAAGTATTTTTTTGGTAAAAGCCAAATGTTTTAGTGAACTAGTTTAAGTTTTTCCAAAAACGAAGTTTTAGGAGATCATTTACTGTACACAATGGCCTTAGGATTTAGAATGCATTTTTAGAACGGGCCTCAGGTAACTGATGGGTTGAGAGCAGATAAGACAGCAGTGTGCTCTGGTCTGCTGTCAGAGCCTCTACTGCAGAGAGAGATAATACAAACAATTATCTATACCTATTTTAGACTTTGGTCATTATAGGTGACAAGTTTCAAAGAAATGTCCAGAATAGTGAACATAGTTGATCTACAAGGCTCACAAGGTACAGCATCAGCTATTTTCACTATTTCAGTTCGACACCGTTATGTGTCAAAGTATAAAACAATGCTTAAGTGGTTAAAGGATTTGTTGATGTATTTATTTAAAAAACAAACATATTCAAAATAATCTGCATATCTAAAATATTGGATTAACCCATTCAAACCGGGAAGACATCTGTGTCGTTTTAGATTTTACAGTTGGCTATTCAAAAATAGCAGATATACAAGCTCGCAGCGCGTCACTTTGTGCCGCGCTGTTGAGCTTGTGCATCTGCTATTTTCCTTTAAGTGAGAACTACTGATTTAGAAGGCATTTGTAGAATCGGCCTCAGGTCTTATGGGATAATGGGAAAAGTAATGGATAGAATCGTGATGGATAGAGGACAGAAAATACTGGATGGTTGTAGCCCTACTCTGGTGTACTGTCAAGGCTGTACTGCAGAGAGACTGTCAATCACTCCACTGACAATACACTTCTAGTTTCAATACTCAATATATGGTTGCCAAGCAACACGCACATTTGGCCAATTCTGGTTGACACTGCTTAGCAACTGAATCTAAAGTAAATAAATGATAGAGTGCCCCAGCCTTGCGTCTGATGACAGTTATGGGATAGGCTCTATTCACAGCAGCCATATTATGAAGACAGATGTTACCAATGATACTAATGAAGGCTCTGTTCCATTTAGTCTAGCACAGTGGTTTCCACGACCCGCAAAACTCTGAGAGTGTACATTTGTACACTCAATGGTTCCATTTGTACACTCTCAGAGTTACACACCTGTAAGGGGCCATTTGGAAGCCCATGAGGGTCCCTGGACCCCAACTGTAGACCCACTGGTGTTTCCAGTGGGCCAACATGCACAATATCAGCACCCTGACTCTGTTTGACCAGAATGGAACAGAGCCTTCATTAGTATCATTGGTAACACCTGTGAATGTCTTCATAATATGGCTGCTGTGGATAGAGCCTATTGGAGGTTAAGGTTACGCGAGTCCTAGGGTTATGGTTGTGTAAGTATTGGATTTAAAATAATGATAATAATAAAGCACTTTTCAAGATACCTAAAGCTGCTTTAAAAAAACAAAATAACTATATTAAGACAAATGATAAACTAATGGTTAACATTTTATAGTTAAAAAGGGGAAATCGAATTAGTCAAGTCTGAAGAGGTGGGTTTTGAGGGTGGTTTTGTTTATTTAGGTAATAGGTAATAGTGCACTTATAGAAAGAACATGTATGCCTTTTTTCCTTTTCCTACATGCAAATACAGACAATACAGTACAATCACACCTGACATGTCAGGATGGTTTTTCATTAAGACCTGGAACGCATCTGTGTCACTTTAGATTTCTTTGGCTATTCAAAAATAGCAGATATACAAGCTCATAGCGCGGCACCGAGTGCCGCCCTATGAGCTTGTAGATCTCCTTTTTTTTTTTTTTATTGTGAAAATGTGTGCAAATCTTTAGGTTGAATATATATATACTTTTTTAAAGCGAAAGTTTTTAACTCAAATCTTTTTACAAATTCACTCAAAAAAAAACCCTCAATTTTACAAATGTCTTGTAAATCCTAAAAAAAATAATTCCTAAAGTTTTTTTTAATATATTTTTTTACTTATGTAGCCCATTATTATTATCAATGGTTTTCAAGCTTTTTGTGTCTAGGACCCCCAAAATAATATGTATTTGTCCGCGGACCCCCTCCCATTTAAAGATATTTTGTTCCAGGGACATGATTTTTCGAAAAGCCAAAGAAACCTTAAAATGACATGCATGCGTTTCCTTCCCGGCCTTAAAGGGTTAAAGGAGGAGAGGGTGGAGGCAGGCTTTGATGTGAGTTGGGAGTGAGTTTCAGAGGGACGCGGGGCATGCGCGTGTCTTCTTACCCGGCTTGAGTGCTCAGGCCAGGCCTCTGGCAGTGACAGTGACAGGGTTGGAGGTTACGGTTATGTTCACGGTCATGGTTGTGTGTGTCTTAGGGTTATGGGTTAGGGGGGCTGTGTGTCTCTTACCCAGCTTGAGTGCCCCGGCCAGACCTCTGATGACGGTGACGGGGTTGGAGGGGTTTGTGCAGAACTGGTGCAGAGGTGGGAAGAACGCGTCTCTCTTGTTCTCCAGCTGACAGAAAGCACGCGCACACACACACACACACACACACACACACACACACACACACACACACACACACACACACACACACACACACACACACACACACACACACACACACACACACACACACACACACACACACACACACACACACACACACACGGGTCCGATCAGTGTCACGTTTATTGCACAGAAACACAACCATACACACATTCTAAAGAAGGTGCTTCTTAACATGTATTCCATTGCTAGTTTGACCAATTAAAAACACTTTAATCTTAACCCTTTAAGACCTGGAACTGTGTCATTTTTAGATGCGAGCTAAAAAGCATTATTTTACACTTTGGGTGCCGGGCTATGAGCTTGTATATCTGCTATTTTTGAAAAATCGTGAAAATGGGTGCAAATCTTCTGAATATATACATTTTTAAAGCGAACATTTTTAACTCAAATCTTTGCTTCTGGGGGGTCCCTGGAACAAAATATTTTGATGGGGGTCTGCGGCCAAATACATATAATTTTGGGGGTCCTTGACATGAAAAAGTTTGAGAACCACTGATATAGAAACATACGTTTTTCAGAAAACTGTTGGGATTTAGGAGACATGTAGAATCGGCTTCAGGTCTTAAAGGGTTAATATAACTTTAATATCCATTACTACTGTAAGGGCTTGACCTTTCCCGATTTATACTTGTTTGCGTCATGTATTGCACTGAAAACAGCTCAACACTGATGATAGTGTTGTCAAACAAGTCTATGGAATCTATGAACAAGTTCAATCTGCAACACAATGTTATGCAATATGTAGTGGGGGTCCCTGCTTCATCTCTCGCTCAGCTAAGGGGTCCTTGGCTGACCCCTGTAAGTACTCAGTTCTCTTAATTATTCGTATAACTCTTTTCGGTAGAATAAAAATTGGTTTAACGTTGGTTTTGTAGGTATTTCCCCATACCTCCACACAGTATGTCATGTAGGGAACTATAAGGGAACAATACAGTAAGTATAATGAGTTTTGGTTTAAAATGTATTTTGATCTATATAATATAGCAATGGTTTTTGACATTGTCTTTATATACTCTCACTGTGGGAGAGACGAGGGATCGTACCTTACCGATAGTATCGATACAGTTACAGGTATATTGAAACCGTTTCAAATTAGAATTTTCAGGGTTTTTTTTAAATATATTTTTGACAGCACGAGATGCTGGGCATAAGTGATCGTGTGAGTTACATAGATGCTGGGTGTAGTAGGTGGATGCTGGGTGAACTTACATAGATGCTGGGTGTAGGTGGGTTGAGCTTGTCCTTGGGCAGGACAGGCGAGGGTGGAGGCGGTAGGCGGGGCGGAGGACATTTATCCAGGAGGATGCTGCTGTTGGAGAGACCGTTCTTCCCCAGGTTCCTGGAGACAAGATGCACAGAAACAGGCCTCTTTTACAACTGTAGTACTAGAAGTAGTGGTAGTATTGATAGTATTAGTAGCTGAAACTCGCATAGCAGTGGAGTATAATATTGGTTAGTATAATATATGGCACTGGTTCCCAAACAGTGGGTCGGGACTCAAGTGTGGGTCGCGGACCAATTTTTGTGGGTCGCAATTAAATGCCCCTTTATTTTTTTGTTTCCTACATCCCGAAATGATGTTTTTAAGTTAAAAACAAACTGTAACGTTTTTTCAAAAGAATTTCATAAAATAAAACTCAAAAAGTAGTGAAAACTGCCAATCTACAAGCTCAGGAGCAACACGTTGCGAGCTTGTAGATCTGCCATTTTCACTTGTTTGGGTCCCGGGCTAAAAAGTTTGGGAACCAATGATATATGGAGTCTGGGGACCGGGGAAATTGATAGTTAGGAAAGAAATAGACCTGTCTGACAGTGCGCAAATGGAACCAAATGGACCCTTACAGGTCTAACTCTGACAGTGCACAAATGGAACCAAATGGACCCGTTCCATTTGTACACTGTCAAGGGTTAAATTGAGGAGTTTACAGTGTAGTTTGGGATCCCAGAGACAAACAAACTGGTATCATTCATATCAAACTGGGGGTCCTTGAAATGAAAAGGTTTGAGAAAAACTGGAGTAGAATACTTAAAGGGCAAGACCACTTTGGTAGAGGTTTGGGTTGTGTAGTTACCTTCCCATGATGTAACTCCAAAGGTGTGCAAGAAATAAAAAAGAATGGCTCCATTGATTAGAAATTGATAATTCAAAATATGCTCCTCATTGACTTACATTGTACGCTGAAACAGCTTCCAAAGTCACTCTTTTAGCCCGTAAACCAACACAAACAAAGTTGATTCAGACAATACAGAACATCACCAAACCCAGTACTGTTTTTTTTTTTTATAAAAATGTTAACTTCCTGCTGATTTTACTATTTGAAGATCCGGATCCGCAAATCCGTTTTCTTCTTAATAAAAATAGCAAAATCAACAGGAAGTTAACATTTTTATATAAAAAACAAACAGTACTGGGTTTGGTGATGTTCTATATTGTCTGAATCAACTTTGTTTTTTTATGTGCTAAAAGAGTGACTTTTAGAGCTGTTTTACCGTACAATGTCAGTCAATGAGGAGCATATTTTGAATGATCAATTTCTAATCAATGGAGCAATTATTTTTGATTTCTTGTCCACGCTTGGAGTTACACCATGGCAAGGTAACTACACAACCCAAACCTCTACTAAAGTGGTCTTGCCCTTTAACTACAGAATACAGTAAACTGCTGTCAGGGAGATATGAAACAGAATGACTGCTCTGTATCCAAGGTGCAAGCATTGTATGCCGATTAAATTCTTGGAAATAAGTCTGTATTTATTGTGTGCATCCTCAACTTTTGTGTTATGTGGCATTGTTTCACCCATTTTGGGCAGGAACCCCTATTTGTAACTATACCTTTCAGGACGGGAACCCTTTTTGGGGTTCTTGTTGCTATGTACAGTATATAGCAACATACATTTGTTGTAATTTTTGAATAAATATTTGAAGTTTTTCAGAAAACTTAGGTCAGGATTTAGAAGGCGTTTTTAGAATCGGCCTCAGGTCTAAATGGGTTAAAAATTGTCACATAAATTAAGAAAAACATATTTAAATGTTATACAGAATGTGTTTCAAACAATTCCATCCATTACACAGGCAGAGAAAGGCTGCGTACAACGTTTTGACAATCAGAAAACAAATAGTTTATTAAGTGCTCCCGTTGCCACCGAGTATGATGGGAGACAGATATCTGCATAGCAACACTATGCTGCCCAGTAGCCTTTGATATTTGTTTACAGTTATGTAAGCATTTCTCTCTCTTGAATGTTGTAGTGACTCCCTCACACCACTGGGTGGAGACCTTTTCAAAAGCAAGCCTGACAACCCAGTCGTTCTGCCTTTTAAATAGTGTCAATAAAGTATTCAATAAATAATCAGAGTCCAGTTCTGAAGACCCAGACTTATGGCTAGTTTCCCAACAGTAATAATAATTTAGCTGTTTTGAAACGTGTACAAATGGAACTAAATGGACCTGTTAGGGTACATGTGTACCTTCTCAGAGTTAAATATAGGGTATGTGATATTCATTGGTTAAAACAAAACATTTTTCTGAGCACTATATCGTGATAGCATTCATTTCTATAGAGTTGATAGAAGTAACAAGGGTGTCCCAGTCTCTCAGCCAATCAGGAGAGAGTAGTGTCTGTTCCAATGTCAATGATGTCTGATCATTTCTTAGCGTCATTACTTCTAATTGCACTCGTTTAATCTGTATCCTGTGTGAGTTCTCTCTCCTGATTTGATACAATTGGTATCCTGACCTGCAAATGAATGTTCTGTTCAATAAAGAGCTGGAGAGACGTGGAGACTCCCGTTACTGAACAAATACTCTATAGCAGGGGTCTTCAACAGGGGGTCCTCAGAGCTACTACAGGGGGTCCGCCAAATCTTTGTGTGATAGGATTTTTTTTTTTACCTTAACCACTTGAACCCAAACATCCCTTTTCTGAGGAGAACTTTAGCCAAAAATAGCAGATCTACAAGCTTTCCCCACATTAACCGAAAACAGAAAATACACTAGCATAGAGCCCTGAGGGACTCCGGTCAACCATATAGGGTTTAAGTGGTTAAAGGAACACTCAGAATGACCTAGTGTGTGAGTGCGTTACCTGCAGGCTTTCAGCACGTCAGTGGAGCTGGGGTAGATGGAAATGGACGACGAAGACGACGACGACGAGGAGCCGCCGGGAGCGTGCTGGGGCGGGGCTTTGAGGCGGGGCGGGGGGACGGCGGGCGGCTCCGCCTTCAGCGGGCTCTGAGAGTCCTCCGAGAGGGCGGCGGCCCCTTTGCCCCCGTTCCCGTTGACGGCGGGCACAGAGGACGAGGGCTTTCCGGCAGACGTGGACGACGCGGTGGCAGAGGAGGGGCTGTGTGGGGGGGCGCCGCCCAGCGGCTGGCTCTGCTCCGTGGACTTGGGCGAGGGCGTGGCGGTGGATATGGCGGAGACGGGCGAGGAGGCGGCCGACGAGCCGCCCGGGGCGTGGTGGTGGTGGTGGTGGTGGTGGTGGTGGGGGGTGGAGGAGGAGGAGGGGGGCAGGGCGGCCGGGTGGATGTTGTTCAGTTTCTTGAGGGGGGCGGCGGCGGACGCCGCCCCTTCCGAGGGTCCGTCTCCGCCGCCGCCCCCCTCCTCCTCCTGCCCCCCCGCCGGGCCCCTCCCACCCGCCAGCAGGGCAGAGAGCCTGGGATTGTCTGCGCTGAGGCTCAGCTTGTCGCCGGCCTGGACGCTGTGATTATTGGCCACGCCCTCCGGCGGCGGCGCTTCCGCCACGGCCGGCGGCGGCGTCTGGTGACCACCGCCATTGCCGCCGTCTTTGGTAGGGGGCGCTCCCGATCCTCCTGAGGTATGGGAGTGGGGGAGGGAGGGAGGGGACGGGAGGTGGTGGTTGAGGGCCTGCTGCTGCTGCTGCTGTTGACGCCGCGGCGACACGGCGCCAGTGGAATGTCCGACCTGATTGTGAGCGTGCGGGGGGAGGAGGGCCGAGGGCGAGGGCGTCTGGGGGTGAGAGCCGTCCCCGTTGGAACCGGCCGCGTGCGCCGCCGAAGAAGAAGAAGAACCCTTCTGAAGCCCCTGGAGGACAGAGTTCGTCAGTTAGTTGATGGTTTGTGTGTTGGTTGAATCCAAAGCCATTTCTTTCACTCACCGTCCTGCTACGTGCCCCCCCGTGTAGGGCTGTCACCATTATGACATTTTACTTGACGATGTATTGTCGCACACATAATTGTGATTAAGGATTTAACTGCATTTCTGTCGTTGAAACATTGGAACCAGTCAGATTGAAAAAAGGTGCACTTGTTTTCACCGACTCAAAGAAAATGAGCACTCCTTTTTGATCTGACTGGTTTTCCAATCATCTGTATATAAAAAACAAATAAATACATGGGATAGTGGAAATAGATCTACAAGCTCAAAGCGCACGGTGACACATTTTGAGCTTGTAGATCTTCCATTTCCACTGTTTTAGAAAAAAATCAACATGATAATGATCATGACAATTATGCAAAATAATTGTGATTAGGCAATTATGTAATAATTGTGACAGACTCTTTTTTTAAACTGCAGTACCGTCTTTAAAATAATCAATCAAGGTCTCATCTTATCTCTCACCGTTGACAAAGAATCAACATACATGAAGTCATATTATGGGTCACTGGGTCATTGGCCTGATTGCAACAGCTGTTCAATGCGCAAACACCATTTTGGCATCAAAATGAAAGACATTCGGTAAAAAACTGCAATTGTGCTTTCTCACTGTGTAGTAGTGGAATTTTTTTGTTTTGCTTTTTCATCACCTCTGTCTAGGTTCCACACGTAGAAAAGCACCCAACAATACAGTGTCTGGGACAGCAGAGAAACGTAAAATCACTAATGAAATGATTCGATTTATGCGTCATAAAATATTTAGCATTTCAATCGTTTAAGTGTGCATTGGAACATAGGAAAAGCCAATAAAACGCCAAAAATTCTGGTATCGGTGAGTGTACCAGTCTATGCCATTCCCATACCAAATCATTTATCACATGTTATGACATTTGCAGTAATACATTATTTTGTATTTTGAATGCTTCAGTGTATGTTGCACTAATGATTATATATATATATGTTTTTTAGATCAGTGGTTCTCAAACGTTTTAATATCAGGGGCCCCCATAACTCTGAGAGTGTACAAACGGAACCAAATGGACCCATAGGGTCCATTTGGTTCCGTTTGTACACTCTCAGAGTTATAGACATGTAAGGCTCTATTTGGAACCACCCCCAAGGAACCCTGTGAGTCCCTGGACCCCACTTTGAGAACCACCGTCCTAGATTCTTTCATTAACACTTTTTACTTTTGAAAATTCCACAAGAGGGCGCTCTAACGCAACTTAGGAAATGATCCCTCACATTCTGATAGAAGGAGTGCAACCCCAAAAATCAACACTAGTGTCGTGGCTCACCTGAGAGGAGTTTAGGTGCAGGGTGCGTGGTGTCATGGCGTCCTGTTGGGTCTGGGGGTTTGTGCAGGTGTGAGGTAGCAGTGCTGCGTCGGCGCCAACGCTGCTGCTGGCAGGCTGCAAGTAAGGCACGTCTCCGTTGGGTCCGAGTGTCTGATGATTACTACCACCTCCACTACTACTACTACTAGTGATGGTACCACTGCCGCCCAGAGACAGAGGGTCCAAGTGTCTGTGTGTCCCGGGGGGCCCCAGGGGCCCGTTGACCAGCGGTTGAGGCGGGCAGGGGGTCCGGTGGTGGTGGTGGTGGGGGGGGCCCAGGTGGGGGCGGGAGGGGTGCAGGCTGGGGTGGGGAGACGGGAGGGAGTTGGAGGTGGGGCCGTTGGGGAGAGAAGGTCTCAGCTGGCCTCCCGCCGAGGCGCTCTGTCTCATCTGTGGGTGGGTGGGCGGGTGGGTGGAGAAAAGACACAACCACAGTCACGTTACCTGGAGTTAACACTGACGGCATGGCGACAAAAAAGCATATCAAGTAGGGGTGCAACAGTTTGGTACTGGCTTTGTGATGTAAAAAAAAAATTACAGACTAATCAATTAACTCATTCACTGCCTGAATTATTTCTGGCCGCGTTTGCCCACTGCCAGAGATTTTTCATTGAAAAAAAAAAAAGTACTCAGGAGCCGAGATACCGAATGTTTAAGTTTTAAGTTAACAAGGAAGTGGATAGGAGTCTAGATCTTCGAAAAATCATATCTCCTTGGTCTTTGGGTGAAAAAAAATAAAATTAAAAAAATAAAATGTTTTTTTTAAAAAGTCGTTTTAGTCGTTCTAGGCAGGCATGGCTTATGGGACAAAAGTTGTTTTAGTCGTTCTAGGCAGTGAATGAGTTAAGTTGATTATTATTAACAACTTCATTAAAAGAATAAAGAAAAACATAATTGAAATATTTTCTTTTTTGTGTCTTTCCGTGTCAATTGGGTAATAAAATCAATCAAAAATATAAAAATATAAAAACGTGGAATGTTAACACAGTGTTTCCCTAGGGCAGTGTTTATCAACCGCGGTAGATGGTACACTTTTGTACCGCGGGTACTTGCGAGGTGTACCGTGAGCTTTGAAGAACGTGTGAAACCAGCCCCTCGAGAACAATAGCGCGTCCGTCAATCGATACGGCCGTCATCCGGACCGTTTCACACTCAACCACGCCCGAGTCCATTCAGTGTAGCCGCTACACTGAATATTTGCATTCCTATGGGTGATCACTGTGATCATCACCCATAGGAATGCAAATATGTTGTTACTATTACTGTATAAGGGGCACAGGGTACATGCTTTGGCACTCAGTATTATTACTACAAGATGATGAGAGCTCCACCAGCAAAGAAGAGATGCACCCAGGGCCAGAATACGCTAAATGTCGCCGTCATCAGCAAGACATTGCCGCTGCCAGATCCTCCTGCAAGCAGCGCTGCCGGTGTGTCCGGGCCACCGCGACCTGCCGACAAGCTGGCCGCACAGGGCAGCTGCAACAGCAGCACACACAACAGCGCCGCCGCCAGCGTCCTCGCCGTGCCGCCGGGAACAAAAACGGCGACAAGCAAGACGACTACAGCCAGACTGTACCGTGATGACTACATCAAGTTTGGCTTCACTTTTATGGGCGACCCATCTAATCCTATTCCACTGTGCATCGTGTGCGTTTCACACTAAGACAGTTGTATTGTGACCTAATTTTTTCTTTTCTTTTTACAAATCTTTTTTATTGAGTTTTAAAGTATTTTTTCTAAAAAGGACTCAAGTTTCAAACAAAGACATTTGTACTGGCTTAAAAAGTGTTTTTTTTCTTTCTAAAACAGTTTCACACTAAGACTATTGTGGCCAATTTTTCCTATATATTTTTTTTAAAATCTTTTTGAGTTTTTAAAGTATTTTTCTTGGGAAGGTGAATCCAACTCCCCTGTTAATTGCAATGACAAGTTTATATATTTGTAGGCCAAATTGAACATGTGTGTGCTGTTTTTTAGTTCAAGGTTTCTTTATTATGACATCAAAGCAAAACAAGTTGTTTCCAAGTATGTTTCCAAAAATAAATCGGTGAAACTGAGGCACTGTCTCTTTCCTTTTTTTTCATCTTCTCCATTCATTGCACTGACCCAAGTTTATATATTTGTAGGCCAAAGACATTTTGTAATGTTCAAGGTTTCTTTATTACATCTTGTGTACATGAGAGTAAATATTATATATATATATATGCACCATATATATATATATATATATATGCACCATATATATATATATATATATATATATATATATATATATATATATATATATATATATATATATATATATATATATATATATATATATATATATATATATATATATATATATATATATATATATATATGTATGCACCATATATCTAGGTGTACCCTGGGATATTTTGGCTAAGCCAGGTGTACCTTGGCACCAAAAAGGTTGATAAACACTGCCCTAGGGAACAAGGACTGACAGACGTACTGTGCATATACTATACTGCACATTTATACATCCGTTTTAATTATGTATGTCCCCTCCATAAAGACACATTCTGCAGCCATGCATTATTCAAGTGTGTGTGGGCACCAGCATCCATGTCCGCGCGTGTGCGTGTGTGTGTGTGTGTCTGAGTCGTTGTATCATGTATGAGAGCATCTATGTGTGTATTTCAGCATATAAACATGTGTATGGACTAGCACTGTCAACTGAGCCGAAAATGATATTCCATCGTCACTTCCTGACGTGCCTACGTAATCGGTGACGTTTGGAAATACGAGTCACATAGGACAGACAGAGAGAGGCAAAGTGAGAGAAAAGAAAAAGTCCACCGAACGGAGCAAATCAGTCTGGATTCCAGGCTAGGAAATATCTATACACAAAGCCTAGTAGTAGGCCTGTCCCATGAAAGTTCTGAAACACTTGCAATTGTAGCCTCCAATAATGTCATAAAGACCTATTAACGTGAAAATGAGAAACACTTGTTTCAAAGGTTAGTAAAATCGTTCGTTTTCGCTGGCAGTGGCGTGACACTTTTCTGAAAAACTCTGACAGCTAAAGAGTAAATAGGGCAGTGCAGTACAGATGTGTACCCATATGTACTAGAACTTTAGAACAAACATGGGACAATTCTCAGCCATCACAATGTGGGATGCCCTGACAACGTCCATTAACCCTTTCAGACCGGGAAAGAATCGGTGTCTTTTTTAGGTTTCTTTGGGCTATTCAAAAGTAGCAGATCTACAAGCTCATAGCGCGGCACAGAGTGCCGCGCTATGAGCTTGTAGATCTGCTACTTTTGAAAAATCGTGAGAATTTGTGCAAATCTTTGAATTTTTTTTTTAAGCAAACATTTTTAACTCATGTTACAACTTCTGGGGGTCCCATGAACAAATCATTTTGAGATGGGGGTCCACGGCCAAATACATTTGGGTGGTCCTTGACGTGACAAAGTTTGAGAAACACTTACAGTAATATAGGTTTTTTCAAAAAGCTGTTGGGATTCAGAAGACATTTGTAGAATCCCCAGACGCAAAGATTTGAGTTACAAATGTTCGCTTTGAACATATATGTATTCAATGATTTGCACAACATTTCGACGATTTTTCAAAAATAATAGCAGATCTACAAGCTAGATCTGCTATTATTGAATAGCCGAAAAAATCTAAAATGACAGATGCGTTCCCGGCTTGAATGGGTTAACCCATTGAGACCTGAAGCCGATTCTACATGTCTCCTAAATCTCAACAGTATTCTGAAAAACGCATGTTTC
Source organism: Gymnoscopelus microlampas (assembly GCF_963454915.1). NCBI lineage: Eukaryota > Metazoa > Chordata > Actinopteri > Myctophiformes > Myctophidae > Gymnoscopelus > Gymnoscopelus microlampas. The sequence continues at coordinate 16,170,642 of NC_139961.1, read as the reverse complement.
TATATCAGTGGTGCTCAATCTTTTTCATGTCAAGGACCCCCAAAATGATATGTATTTGGCCGCGGACCCCCATCAAAATATTTTGTTCCAGGGACCCCCCAGAAGCAAAGATTTGAGTTAAAAATGTTTTAAAAAATATATATATTCAAAGATCTGCACACATTTTCACGATTTTTCAAAAATAGCCCAAAGTGTAAAATAATGCTTTTTTAGCTCAAATCTAAAAATGACACAGTTCCAGGTCTTAATGGGTTAAAAGATGTGATTCACTGGCTTCTTTCAAAACTGGCCTTAAAAAAACAAAAAAAACAAAAAACATCAGAAGACCACATGGGGAGGTAGATTTTAATTCCCACCTATGGGAGGTGACATTCACCGCCACCGTTTTTCCTTTGTACATATGGTTGTTTGTTATGGAAATAAGTCCTCAGGACTGTTTTGTGTTATCCTTTTGGCCTAAATGTCTTACTCTGCCTCCTTGCCGTTTACATTTCTGAGTAATGATCTATTTAATCAATCAATACATCAATCAATACCTGCTGCTGGTGTTGCTGCATCATGGTGAGCTGGGCCTCCAGCTGTTCCAACATCTGTAGCTGGAGGGGCTTCAGACTGGCCCGGTTACTCCTCAACTGTTCCAGCAGCTGAACACACACACACACACACACACACACACACACACACACACGTACATTTGTATTACTATACCTGTGAGGGTTAGCCTAACCCCAATCTGGAAACCCATAGGCAGAAAAGAAACGTGCCTCTGGGGGGACAGCCAAATTTACCCGCCAGTTGCCCATGTATGCTCTACACGTTCTAAAGGGACTTGCCGAGAGATTAGCCTAACCCTAAAGGTCCTTACACACCGGGGGCGATTTTTTTCATGCGAATAATATGTTTTTTTTTAAAAACCTTCAATGCAAGTCAATGCAAGCTTCCACATCCGTTTCGGAGCGAAAAAGCGTCTTTTATTTATTCGGACCGCATCCGAATTTTGCGGATATTCGCATAATCGCCGGTGTGTAATGACCTTTAACACTTGTGACATCAACATTTTAGGTCAACTACTTAATAAATGCCATTAAAAAAATAAAATGCAGGTACCATTTTGAACCCTAACCCCATACTGAGTTGTGTGTCGAAATGAGACAAATATTGTACCTGTAGTTTATGTGGGGAGAGGTACCAGTTGTACTAATATTGTACCTGTAGTTTCTGTGGGGAGAGGTACCAGTTGTACGAATATTGTACCTGTAGTTTCTGTGGGGAGAGGTACCAGTTGTACTAATATTGTACCTGTAGTTTCTGTGGGGAGAGGTACCAGTTGTACTAATATTGTACCTGTAGTTTCTGTGGGGAGAGGTACCAGTTGTACTAATATTGTACCTGTAGTTTCTGTGGGGAGAGGTACCAGTTGGGAGCTGGTTGCTGTGCTGGGTTGATGGTCCATGCTTCACTCTGCAGAGAAACACAACCAGGTGTTCAACATTTAAATTGGGGATTGGGGCAATTAACCGACAATATCTCAAAAGCAACATTTAGAACCTATAACCAAATCACTCTTGTGCACATAGGTTAATTGAATTATCAAGAAGCAGATGACGTTTTAAAAAAAATATATAATTTATTTTAATTTCTTATCAACGACCCGTAATGGTCCTTGAAATGCAAAAAAAGTGCGAGAACCACTGGTATAGGCCCTATGCACAGCAGCCATATAGTAAGACATTCACAGGTGTTATCAATGATACTAATGAAGGCTCTGTTCCATTCTGGTCAGACGGAGTCAGGGTGCTGATATTGTGCATGTTGGCTCACTGGAAACACTCCCAAAGGGGAGTGTTTCCAGTGAGCCACGGAGGGCTGAGAGTGTACAATTTGTACACTCTCAGAGTTATGGGGGTCGTGGAAATATGAAATTCAAAAATCTGAGAACCACTGTGCTACACTAAATGGAACAGAGCCTTCATTAGTATCATTGGTAACACCTGTGAAGGAAGTGATAATATGGCTGCTGTGCATAGAGCCTATTGTAATTGAATAGCAGAAGTCCACATACACCAGCTCTGACATTGTGATAAACTGGTTCCGGAAACGGTTCCAAATGTGACAGAACCAGTTCCGTATCCCAGCCCTATACTGCACTCGTTACCTTGGCTGGACTGGACGCTCTCCTCCTCTTGGCTGGGCTGGACTGGTCGTCTGTCTGGCCCAAAGTGCCTACGTGGGGGGGCAGGGTCTGACCCGACCCCCCTCCCTCTGCACTATGGTGGGGCTTACACGCCTGCAGACAGACAGACAGGCAGGCAGGCAGGCAGGCAGCGGACAAAAGAGAAGACAGACAGGAGTGGACAAAGTGAGGAAAAGTAAGGAGTACATGATATGAGGGACAGGAGAAAAGGGACGATAAGGTCGGAAGTGAAGAACAGCAGGTGGTGGAAGGGAAAGAAAAGAGTAGAAGAAAGGGTGATGAGAGTAGAAAGAAAGACAGACAGGGGGATGAGAAAGAATGAAAGAAAGGGTGATGAGAAAGAAAGATATAAATCGTGTTTTGCGTTTGAGAAAGGACAGGATAGGAGTATAGGAATGTGCAGGAGAGGAATGGGGGGAGTGCACAAAAACGACAAAAAGGGCAGAGCAAAGCACAGGATGGGGGGAAGAAGAAGAGAGAGAAAGGAGAAGACTTCTGTGACATCATATTAGCACCTCAAAAAAACACATGTAGCAAAAAAAAACTAAAAAAACAACACAGCACAAGCTTAGTCCTGATTTACACATGGCCTAATACACCGTAAATACCAGATCTACAAGCTCACAACGCTCCGAGATCTGCCATTTTCGGCACACGAGACCGGGCCGCCACCATGCATAAATCAGGCGTTGTTTCTCGGTGTAAATCGGAGAGCGCAGTGCTGCGTGGAAATTCACCAACCACTTTGTTGCACAAGCCTCGCCGTACATTCAATACATATATACAGTATCAAACACATTCTTCATTAACTGGCGACGGCCGCTGCACTCAACCTATGCAAAGGTGAAAGGTTGCACTGAACTGCAGACGCTGGCGACTTTAAGCTTACCTTTGAGGACAGGTGTGACACGTGACAACTAAATAGCAGTCCCACGCTAGGAGTGTGCAGCTTTATGCCATTCACACAACGACAACCTACCAGGACTTCTAACTAGCTAGTGCTACCGAGGGCAGGGCAGTCACGATTAGGACATTTTACTTGACGATTAACTGTCACGCAAATAATTGCGATTAACAATGTCATTGTGTTTCTGTTGTTGAAACTAAAGTTGCACGGGGCAGAAATGACAAATACTTTAAAAAAAAACATCAACAGTGGAAATAGATGATCTACAAGAGCTTTTTGAGCTCGTAGATCGGCTGTTTCCACAAGTTTTTTTTTTTAAGATATATGAACATTTTTCAACATTGAAATGATTATGACGATTGTGCAAAAATAATTGCGATTATCTCAAATAATTGTGATTAGACAATTATGTTATAATTGTGACAGGCCTAACAAAGGGATATTTCACCTTCACATCCGTTCAATATTAAGCTAACTTTAAACACCATAAACGCATGTCTGGCCGTCTATGCCTAGATGCCAGGCTCATTGTTTACCTTGCATCCTGCTTTCTTTGAGGCACTGCACTTGTGATAATAGGCTCTATGCACAGCAGCCATATTATCACTTCCTTCACAGGTGTTATCAATGATACTAATGAAGGCTCTGTTCCATTTAGTGTAGCACAGTGGTTTCCACGACCCCCATAACTCTGAGAGTGTACAAATGGAACCAAATGGACCCTTACAGTCCATTTGGTTCCATTTGTACACTCTCAGAGTTACACACCCGTAAGGAGCCATTTGGAAGCCCATGAGGGTCCCTGGACCCCAACTGTAGACCCACTGGTGTAACAGAGTGTTTCCAGTGAGCCAACATGCACAATATCAGCACCCTGACTCTGTTTGACCAGAATGGAACAGAGCCTTCATTAGTATCATTAGTAACACCTGTGAATTTCTTCATAATATGGCTGCTGTGAATAGAGCCCTTTTCCTCGTTTATTCAATAGAGTTCATGATTACTCTGCTTATTCAGAATTTCAGATCTCACACTTGCATGTCGCTCTGGGTAAGAGCATCTGCTAAATGCCAACATTGTCAATTTCCATCTACAGTATCGATCAATGTATCCATCTCCATACATCTACAAATCACGCCATGCAACTTGAGACTTACTGTGGACATGGTGGTTAGCACAGAACTATTTTCGTAAATCATTTCTATAATCTGCCAACATCTGTTAATCATTATTTCGGAGCAATGGTGCTTCGCAGACATCTTACCATGTCGTTTCGTCACGTAACCAAATAGTAAAATACATTAAAAAAACATGTTCCAACATCATGTCACTTAGCACAGCAATAAACACACAAGCACACGCCTACATGGAAGTGGTGATGGGGGGTGTGGGGGCTACGGCCGCTACTATGAATGAATGAATGAATGAGTGAATGAATGAATGAATGAATGAATGAATGAGGGGGTGGTGTTGACACTAGGGGGCGATGTTGAGGGGGTTTTGCCTGCGGCTGCAGGACGTCTAAGGTCAAATACTACAAAAAAATTAAGAAGAAAACAAGTGGAGGAGGGAGGCGGACGGGAGCCAATGGGAGACCTGGATCTACTCTACGGCAGCGCAACCTCACCAATCACAGTGGACGGGAAGGGGAAACCTATACTTAAGCTATTCCCATGGGCTCTATACATATTTGACCAGTTTCTCAAGGGCCACGCTAAATAAAACATCGCTTCCGAAAATAGACGATCTACAAGCTCACAGCATGTGGCGTTGCGACGTGTCGCGAGTTTGTGCATCACCAATTATCCGGCGAAATGTCCAACCCAGAACCCAGTGACGCTAGCGTTCCAAGTGGTTTTTAATCCCTCTCCCAGCTCACGTCCAATCACACTGAGGGGTGGGAGGAGCATACGACAAACATACACATCCCGTCCTCGCTAAAAAATGAACATGTTTTTTGCCAATGAACTACTTAACAGTTCATTCACTCAGAATGCCAGGTCGGGTTTGAAAACAAACGACAGCTGAACGGGTGAAGACATGACTCCTCCACACCGGTAGGGTAGTGTGTTTGGATGGATTGTCCGTGATGGGTGAGGCTGGCCTTTGTTCTACTTAGCTGCGGAGAAGACAGAGGGGTGGGGGGGGGGGGGGGGGGGTACGTAGGGCTTGGGTGAACACTTATCTGCATCGCCTTTCGTGGTCACAGCAGACATGGCAAACAAGCAGCCGCAAATTACCGCCATTTTGTGGGGGACCTTGTTGGCTGTCCCCTTCCCCCCCCTTACTTTTTTTTGTAATTGCGTTTCAGCGACTAGTAAACCAGTGGTTCTCAAAAGTGGTGGCCGGGGACCCCCAGGGGGTTCCAGGGGGGTTGTCCCCAGCATGATTGATTGATAGTTGGGAACGAAATGGAGCCTTGCAGGTGTGTAACTCTTGACAGTGTACAGATGGAACCAAATGGACCCGGGTACGGGTCCATTTGGTTCCATCTGTACACTGTCAAGAGTTAAGGGGGCTTCGTGGCCTAATGTATAATAAACTGGGCGTCCTTGAAATGTAAAGATAAAGTTTGAGAACCACAGCAATAAACAACGGTGATGTTGTTGGTTTAATAATTAGCCAAAATAATTAAGTTCATCACACCGCGGTGAAGCTAAGTGACACAAATCTACCGCAGTTGGTCGATTAGTGGCGTCAGACTGCTTTAGACGTCTGCTTTCACCCATAACAGCTGTACAGTTCAAGTGCTACCCATCACTGTGTGTGTGTGTGTGTGTGTGTGTGTGTGTGTGTGTGTGTGTGTGTGTGTGTGTGTGTGTGTGTGTGTGTGTGTGCATACATATACTTAAAGAGGGTTTAAGTGATGTGGCTTGAAACCAAGTTAAAGCTATATACTGTGAGTAATCATTGTCATAGAGTGTTTGTCCAGTAACAGGGGTCTAACAGTCTCCCCAGCTCTTTAATAAACAGGACATATTAATACCTTTGCAGGTCAGGATACCATTTGTATCCAATCGGGAGAAGGAAACATACAAAGATAATGTATCTGCTTAAATTTCATAGCGTTCCAGTTCCAAGTTTGTCGGCTCATTTAGTCATTTACAATATCACTTGTTTATAATGTATCCTGTATGAGTTCTCTCTCCTTATTGGATGAAATTGGCTGAAAATGTATTTCCTGTTCATTAAAGAGCAGGAGAGACAGGGTGACCCCTGTTACTGACCAAACACTCTAGCAATGATTACTATCACAATATAGAGCTATCTAACTCTATATAGAGCTATCTAAAATATATATGTATGTATATATATATATCTATATCACTTACCCCACCTTAAGTATGAAAGTGAATGTGTGTGTTTAAATCAGTATGTGTCAGCACTTTAAATAGAAAATGTGTTTCTGAAACAGAGCCTGACCAATGCCAGATTATTGACTCTGATGATGATCCCAACTTTGAAACCCCTAGACCACTGATACCAATGTTTTGAACCAGATCTTGTATTAACAGAAACGTTCAAATCCATTTAAAAAACTTAAGATTTGCTTAAATTTCTATTTGAAAACATTTAATCCAGCTATATGCAGGGAAATCAAAATGAATACATTGATATATACAAAATATATTCAACGTCAATAGGACATTGAACCACTTCACTCTCAATACTTAGTAAACTTGACCTTTGGGTCCTCCTTCTCTTTTTTCCCCTCCCCTCTACACCTCGCACCTTAAACAAACATTAATGAACCTAAATTGTGTTTCTTTGGACATAATATCGGTCAAAACATTGGTCGTCTGGGGTCTAGGAACCTCTGAAATGAGGATCGGACGCAACAACCTGGCATGGGTCGGGCTCTAGCGAGGAGGAGGAGGAGGAGGAGCAGAGGGGGAGGAAGAGAGAGGAGCGGAAGGTTTGGGTCGGGTTTAGGTCGGTGCTGGTGGCTCTATCTGGTGTTTGTCTCACCTGCTGTGGTGCCTGTCTGGAGGTAAGCTCTGCGGGGATTGGTAGACTCCATGCCTCCTCAATAAGAGGGAGCATTTTATTTTTACTCTGTAGGCTATTGAGCTGGGGGTTGCTCAACTGAGCCTATGGGAATGGAAAACGGCGTGAAGTCAAAAACAAAAACAAAACAAAAAAAACACGGTTCCGTTTCATCCCTGTTGTTGACCGCCAGAGGCAGTGCTTTAAAGTACAATGACTCTTTGGTAGAGGTTTGGGTTGTGTAGTTATGTTGTCATGATGTAACTCCAGATACTGGGGAGGTACCTTAATCCATTCTTTAGAAAAATCTTTCCAAAAGTAGCCTCCTCATCGATTTACTTTGCACAGTCAAACAGCTCTCAAAGTCACTATTTTAGCGCATAAACAAAGGCTGATCCTGACAATATATAACATCATAAAAACCCTTCATGTTAACTTTGTGTTGGAGTTTGATATTTGCATTCGGAAGAAGACCCAAAGTGGATCCGGATCATCAGGCTTGAAACCCACCATGCCACGAACAATAAGGCGCGTGAGAGAGAACTTTTTGGTGGGTTCCCAGCATCAAACTGTAAAAGCAACAGTAAGTTGATTATTCTTAAAAAAAAGAAAAAACTTTTTTTTTGTCAGAATCTGCTTTGTTTGTGTCCGATTATGTGCTAAAAAGGTGCCTTTGAGACCCGTTTCACTGTGCAATGCATGTCAATGAGGAGACTATTTGGAATATCAATGTATAATCAACAGAGTAATGGAACAAGATATCTCAGCAATGTTTGCCGTTGCATCACAGCAAGTTAACGCCACAACAAAGTGGCATTGCACTTCAAACACTGAATATTCCCCTCTGATGCTGCGTTCACACTTGGCAGATACAAAAGATACACAGGGTATTTGTAGTTTTGTATCTTTGTAGATGAAGTTGAAACCAGCTCAACTTTTTTGTAGCTGTTTTTCGCCGTTGTGTCGAAAGCTACAAATGTCGGATGTAGCTTTGTAATCGTCATGACGCTGGCTTCCATTGAAAATGAATGGCAGCCTGTAGCTTTGCATCTATATGTCGCTGGCTTCTAGGGGTGTGCCGATACATCGTCCCGCGATACATCGCGATACGTTTTTGTGACGATATGTATCGTTTTGGCGGTTATCTTTTTGCAATAATAAAAGGTATTTGTTTGCATTTGCTTTTTTCCCCCGCCCATATATTTTCATACGTTTTTTTCCCCCCCATATATTTTCATAATAAAAAAGTGCCATATATCGTATCGATCGTGAGCCCAATATCGTATCGTGAAATTAGAGCATCGGCACACCCCTACTGGCTTCCATTGAAAAATAACGGTAGCCTGTTTCTCTGTAGCTGCCCGTGTGAACGCAGCAGAACCACCGCCTCTGGCGGTCGTTCTGGATTCACAGAACCGTTGTTACAGTCGTAACTTCCGTTTTAAACGATGACCTCGACAACAACAAAAAAAAAGGACATGGTAAGTAATGGCAGATAGGTAGAGGTTATACAGGCTGTTTTTTTCAAACAGACTGCTGGGGAGACGGTCTAGCTGCTAGCGCCATCAAAATGTTTACGTATCGGCAAGTGACGTCTAGAAACCTGACATCAACCCCAGTAAAAACACAACGGACCATTAAAACAAGCTGGTGAGTTTGCCTTAATGCCATGAAGTTCTGCTAAAACGAATGGTTGATAATGTAATGCTGGGTCATACATAAGACATCGTCTGTCGGGTGGAAACCTCATATATCCAAAAGTGTTACTTTCCAGCATTCAAATTCAAAAGCAGCAGATCTACAAGCTCAAAACGCGGCACGAAGCAGATCTGCTACTTTTGATGCTTTTGTGTAAAAAAACACTTGTGCAAAACAAAGGGTAAAGGGGGAGGAGGGGGGGATTCAAAAAGTGTTCATCCTGAGAGATACTGGTTGCTGAACATTATGAAGACAGGGGGGGTGAATTATGCCCGATTTATACTTGCTTGCACACCGACAATAGCAGGTCTTCAAACTCACGACGCTTCGCAAAGTGTTGTGAGTTTGAAGATCAGCTATTTTTGGTGCTCAACACCGGTGCATAGCCAAGTATGAATGAGGTATTCCCTGGTGTAGGCTCATGCACAGGCAACATAACTGTTCTGTAAGGAAATGAGGTGCAGTGCATTTATTTTGTCTTTTATTTTGGCATTTATTGTCTTTTGGGAAAGATGTACACAGACCCCATTGAAAGAGAGTTACAACAGACTTTGATCTCGCCGCGACGACATGGTTCATGTAGTGAGCGTAGCTTCATAAACACCCATCGAGTCACATTTTTCATGTTCCATTCCGATTGGCTACAATTGGCTCCAAAAGGTGTGCGTGAGTGGTCCGTTTAGCAAAAAAAATCGGAACTGATCCGAACTGTCCCACATTGTTTATCACACATTGAGGGGCCTCTGAACAACAAAAAGCCAAAAGATATTACACTTCCACCCATAGGGGGCACCACAAATGTCAGTTTTTGCACGAACTTAGGTGCAAATTGTCTTGTGAGTCAAGTGACAATGACTGTCCCAACAGGGTTTTGATAATGCATACCGTTTGCTTGTAAATGGGTTACAACATTTGTGGCCGGGACTGACACAGCCCCGGGTAGGTCACCCAGCCTGGCAAGGAGCACCCTTTTCTAGTTATCGCTGAGCACACCCAAAACAAATGCAATAGCAATACCTATGCTATGAGGTGGTTTTGGTTTGGGCAATACATTGTTTAATATTATATGAATATGCCTTGTTTACAATGGAAGTCTGTTGGTCGTAACTCTCTCTCAATGGCTCTGGGTGTAATAACCAAAGGGACTAAAAGATGTGCAATGATAAACAACCTGCTAATCTCAGACTAGGTACAGAAGAGCAACGCGCACGTTTGCGTCAGAATAAAAGCTGCATTTAGTCGTTTCCCTTCATTAGCGATTCGTCCTCAGCTTTCTTCATAATCTAAGTGTTAACGAGGGAACGTTGGGGATCTCATTTACTGATTGTTATTTCCTACAGGGGAAACGTATTTAAGGGTATACACCGGGTGGTTCTCAAAGTGGGGTCCGGGGACCCCAGGGGTCCTTGAGGGGGAGTTCCAGGGGGTCCCCAGATAAATGATGGATAGTTAGTAACCAAATGGACCCTTATGTGGCTATAACTCTGAGAGTGTTCAGATGGAACCAAATGGATCCTTACGAGTCCATTTGGTTCCATTTGCACACTCTCAGAGTTATGGTAGTCCGTGGTCTAATGTGGGGGTTTTCAAAGTGGGGTCCGGGGACCCCCAGGGCCCTATATACATCGGCTATTTACAGAAAAATCTTGACAGTCTTTGAAAATGTTTGAATATTTCTTTGATATTTTTAACACCTTGGTACAAAATATTTCCAGATGCCGGCGACAACACATTCATTTAGGGGTCCTTGACAAGTTTGAGAACCACCGAGTGAACACAACCCAAAGACCCTGCAATGGCGTCGTTGTCGTCGCAATAACCTCTATGCACAGCAGCAATATTATCACTTCCTTCACAGGTGTTACCAATGATACTAATGAAGGCTCTGTTCCATTTAGTGTAGCACAGTGGTTTCCACGACCCCCATAACTCTGACAGTGTACACATTTGTACACTCTCAGAGTTACACACCTGTAAGGGGCCATTTGGAAGCCCATGAGGGTCCCTGGACCCCAAACTGCAGACCCACTGGTGTAACAGAGTGTTTCCAGTGGGCCAACACGAGAGCCTTCATTAGTGTCATTGGTAACACCTGTGAATGTCTTCATAATATGGCTGCTGTGAATAGAGCCTATAACCCTGAAAAGCTAAAGAGAAACGATCCTCGCCGCGCCTCTCGGTCCGGCGGCCGGGGGCACCCACCTGCAGACACTTGATGCGGTGGGTGAGCGCCGCCGTGTTGGTGCACGCCTTGCTGCGCGTGGCGTTGATGTAGCACTTGATGGCGTCGTGCGGCTGGTTGCAGGACTCGTACAGCGTGCCCAGGTCCATCCAGGCGGCGGCGTGGCTGTGGTCCAGCTGCACGGCGCAGATGTAGGCCTGCAGCGCGTCCATGGGCTGGTTCTGCTGCTGGTACAAAACCCTGCGCCGGGGGGGTGATGAGCAGTGTTAAGAAAGTGTTACAAAAACTACGCTATTATGTCTAGAACTATATACAATTTGGTCAACAAATAAAAACCAGACTAAAATGTTAGGGAGGGTCTATATAAAGAAGTATAAATCAGGAATTACAACGCCATCAAGGCCTGCCAAAAATAAATTTTAGTCAACCAGATTAACTACATTTAGTTGACTAAAACATCTCAAATTACTAAAATGTGACTAAATCTAAACTGTAATTTTATTCAAAAAGACTCAAAATCATCACTGGTGATGACAAAGGAGCAAAATATATTTTCATGCCATACTGAAATTAACCCTATATACTGTAATGTGTTGACCATAGTCACCCAGAACCTACAGTATACTAAGGCCTCTTCCCCGCCAAATGTTAGCACCAGATATACGATAGTGTTCAAGCGATTGACGTTCAGACTGTGTTTTGCAAATGAGAGGCAAAGCACTCCCAGTCCCCCCACATACTGTACAGTGCATCTAGGGAGGTGGCTCTATGCAGTAGTAAAATCAGGGACTGATAACTGAGCCCTGTTATTCTAGTCTTCATTTTTTAACCCATTTAGACCTGGAACGCATCTGTGTCACTTTAGGTTTCTTTGGCTATTCAATAATTGCCGATATACAAGCTCATAGCGCGGCACAGAGTGAGCTTGTAGATCTGCTATTTTTGAAAAATCGTAAAAAAAATGTTTTTTATATTTTTCAAAAATCTGTTAGGATTTAGAAAACATTTTAAGAATCGGCTTCAGGTCTTAATGGGTTAAATTAATTTGTTATATATTTACATTGTAGCCTTTTGTTTCATTAGTTTGATACATTTGCAAATGAAGCGTACAACAAATAAAGTACATATTTCAAAAGGGGTATGATGACTTTCTATAGGCACCTGTATTCAAGAACACTCCCTTTTTACACCAAGCAGCTCCTACGGTTAGTTCATTTATAGCATAGTAGGACAGAGTTAAGTGCTGAATATAGCCAGTGTACAAGCTCACAACGGTAGTGGGCCTATTTTCAGCAGGCAACACTGGCGTAGGCGTAGGTAGTTATAAATCAGGCCTTACCCTATAGAGCACCAGGTGTCTGCACTGGCCTCCGATTTGTCAATGGACTGCCGGTAGGAGATGAATGCATCCTGGACCTTCCCAATACTCGAATAGCACCTGTAGGAAGCAGAGATGATGTTATCAAACTAGTCCTCTCAAAACAAACCAGTTAAGGTGACTCTCCACCAAAATTTAGACCAAAACCTCAACCTTTTCAGGCCAAGGACCCCCTAGCTGAGAAAGAGATGAAGCAGGGACCCCCTCTATATTGTATAAAATTGTGTTTCAGATTAAAGCTTTTCTTTTACTTAGTCTGCTCTTTTTTCCCTCTACACACCTATAGCCTCTTTGCCAAAAATAGCCGATCTACAAGCTCTGAACGCCTCGCGAGCTTGTAGATCTGCTATTTTCGGCTGATGTTCCTCTCAGAAAAGGAATTCTAGGGTTCAACGTGGCACTGGTTAATGTAAACAAACGAAATCCTATCACACAAAGATTTGGCGGACCCCCTATAGTAGCTCTGAGGACCCCCTGTTGAAGACCCCTGCTTTAGACTACAAGGCTGTTGGCAAAAGTTGGCATTTAGATCAGCACAAACTGTCGGCCGACGTTAACGAGGACTAATTTTTACAGGCAGTGTTGACATATTTTGAGAGAGAAATAAGCAACCGAGGTCTTGGAAAACAAGCCCAAAAGAAGCAACTTAGGCCACATGAGCACTTTAAACCCATATGCATCGGTCATTTGAAAATAACAGATCTACAAACTCGGCCAGGGAGGTCAAACTCATTTCAGGTCATGGGCCAGTAAAATGCAACTCCATGTGGGCTGGGCCAGTCTGTTGTGCAAGTGCAAAACATGCACGCGTGCGCATTATTTTTTTTGTCCTCCAACCTGCTCTCTCAATGAGTCTCAGTAACTGCTATAAATGTTTCAAAACAAATTTAGTTTGAATATTACATAGCATGCATTTCTGTCCGTCTCGACACACATACACACATACACCTATTTGGTGAAATAAATGTGTTTGCTATTGTTACAAATGTATAATCTTGCAACACTGGCATCTCGTGTGTGCGTGCAAATGTAAAATCAACAGTGTTGACTCTGAATAACACAAATGTAACCAAATGGACCTCAAGGGTCCATTTGGTTTCATTCGCAGACTCTGAGTTTAACTGAATGAAAGGATCATCCGCATGCAAATCTGTATTTTGCTCTTCGAATTAAATCAACACTGATGACTTAAACTTGCAACTGTTCAGCAACAAACTGAGCGTAGTTGAGCGAGTGCAGTGACAAGTGATGCTCGTCAGGCAGAGTTGTTTGTGCATGCTTTGCGTGTGAAATTGGGAGATTAACGGGAGAAATGGCCAATCACCAGCACCGTGGGAAAAAAGGTTAAACATAGGGAGACTCCCGGGAGAAAGGAGTGTTGGCAGCAGTAATACCTGTCGGTGTTGTCAGTGAGCGACACAGACAGAGCGGACAGACTGGGGGTAGAGCGGCTACAGTAGGTGGCCACTGGCCAGTGACTTTGACCAGTTTCACTTTCAAAACCTTTGCATCATGCCTGTCACACAAACAGAATGCGGCACACAACACCAATGGTTTTGATAATGTGGATTGTGGAAGTTAAATGGTGGATTTGTGGATAGGACTCTATCTCTCAAAGGTTTTAAAACCTATTTTCAAATAGCCTATGTATAAAATAGGGCTATAGTGGTTAATGTATGTTTTATAATATAATAATTTGTAACTACAAAGTAACTAAAGTTTTCAAATTTGGAGTAAAAGTACACTATTTGCCACTGAGATGTAGTGGAGTAGAAGTAAAAGTATTGAAAATTGGAAATACTCCACTAAAGTACAGTACTTGAGTAAATGTACTTAGTTACTTTACACCACTGGACAGGAGGGTGTGGAGGGCAGCCATTCAAGAGTCCCGAGTTGGTGTTGGCTAGACCGCACTCTCGCATCGCATATCGGGAATCTTTTTCTTTTTTTTTTTCAAAACCATGGCACAGGCCGGATCGGACCCTTTTGCAAGTCGCATATGGCCCTCTTGGGCCGCCAGTTTGACACCCCAGGGGCTAGTCTGTTGTTAGGCCAACCAGCCAAACAATGCTGTAACAATGTCAGTCAGTCAGTAAACATATTCTGATCTAAAGGCTGGATCCTTCAGTTACAGCCTAAATATTATATCCTCCACAGCGCTCACGCACGCACACACACACACACACACACACACACACACACACCCCTATTCCCCTACGCGAATGACCAAGTTGCAGATGGCAGTTGCTCAGCTTATGCTGCCGTTTTTGAGCATGCTCAAGTAGTGTATGTCCCACTCAGCTGTTTCAATTACAGCATAGTAAAGTTATACATCATTTCACTCGTTCCCTCACACACACAACTTTATGTGACAGTGACAGCTGTTATACATCTACACACCAAACAAACTGACAATGCAGCAGGCGCTAGATACTAGATACTAATAATAATAATAATAATAACTACATTGGATCCACTGGAACACATTTTCTGAAAAGTAACGGTTTTGAATATGCAAGGTTTCCACCAAACTGTGTCGATAGGTCCGTAACCCACCTGCCAAGGAAGTACCAAGATTGTCCAGAGTTGGGGTCGGCCTCCAGGGATTTCTGCAGACATTGGATGGCATAGCTGTCCTTGTTGGCTCTGTCCCCCAGCTGTTCCACCGTGTGGTGCATCCAGCCTGCACACAGCATTCAACAACATGTAACAGTCATTTGTACTTAACCCATTGAGACCTGAAGCCGATTCTACATGTCTCCTAAATCCCAACAGTTTTCTGAAAAAGGTATGTTGCTATATCAGTGGTGCTCAATCTTTTTCATGTCAAGGACCCCCAAATTATATGTGTTTGGCCGCGGACCCCCATCAAAATATGTTGTTCCAGGGACCCCCAGAAGCAAAGATTTGAGTTAAAAATGTTCGCTTTAAAAATATATATATTCAGCAGATTTGCACACATTTTCACGATTTTTCAAAAATAACAGATATACAAGCTCATAGCGCGGCACCGAGTGCCGCGCTATGAGCTTGTATATCTGCTATTTTTGAATAGCCCAAAGTGTAAAATAATGCTTTTTAGCTCAAATCTAAAAATGATACAGTTCCAGGTCTTAAACCACTTAAACCCTCTAGTCTTAGTAAAAGGAACTTGCAATTGTACGTTTTTTTTCCCCATCTACACCAAATCTCTCAAAATAGCTCAAAATAGCCAATCTACAGGCTCACAACGCGCCACAGCGGGCAGTTTCACATATGAACTCTGGAAAATGTCCAGGGAATCAGGTTCGGGACATTGTGAGTGTGTGTATGGCGTTATCCTTTCACACATGTGGCATACAACCGGAGAATGTCCGTTTCAGATGCTTCCTATATTTAAAAAAAATCACACCCAGTGTGAAGAGAGTGGTGCCTTTGAAAGTGTAACTGGTTGCATCCTTGTGTTGCAATCAGCAACAATATGTTGACACGTGACAACATATTGTCACGTGTCACGTGAAGCTTGACCAATCAGCCGTGCTCAAACATACGGACGGACATACGGACGGGCGGACATACGGACACAGTCAAATGTAGGAGTGGTTGGCACCACTCAAAAATGGCTAACTCACTTCCGCTACCTGTGGGTCACGGAAGTAATTTTCCTATTGAAAATCCCCAAAGATAAATCTTAGATCGCGTCATATAAAAACTGTGTTCCGTCAGGTACAGTATGTGAATGTGTCGTTTATGATATTGAGTTATATTTTATAACGTCCATGTTTGAATAAAGTAGTACTTACGAGTCAAATCGCCTGGCTGATTTGTTCATTTTTGGAACACAGTTCTAATATGACGCGATCTAAGATTTCTCCATAGGGAATTTCAATAGAAAAAATAAAATGACCCAAGAGGAAAGCGGCCTCTAGCTGCAGTGATGTCAGACTTCAGTGCTCTATAGCACGTTTGATTAGGCGTAGGGCGGTGTCTGGGTAGACTCACACGTTAGATACTCTCACTTGACAATGTGAGGATGATGGAAGGATCAAATGCAATTTTTTATTTTGTTTTATTGTCAGGTTGTAGCCAGTTAATTTTGACAGCAAACTTGAAAAAAATCTAAATTTGGTTTTGTCATATTTTAGTCGACTAAATCTACAGTTGTTTTAGTCGACAAAAATGTATTTTGGCGTGCCTTGATGGCGTCATAATGGCAGATTTTACACTTGAATTGAATGCTTTAAATAGCCGATCTACAAGCTACAAGTTGTGAGCTTGTAGCTTGGCTATTTTCAGAGCGCAACACCCAAGTGCAACCAAACATAAAATGACTTGTCTTTTAGTTCAACTGGATCTCTTCTCCACTAGTCCCTCCCTAACATTTTAGTCTAGTTTTTATTTGTTGACGAAATTGTCAATATATTTAGTCTTTATAGCTTAGTTTTTATTTAGTTTTCGTCAGGGAGAAAAAGGTAGTCGGCGAACATTTTGTCAGTTTTAGTCTACAAAATTAACACTGCAGACTAGTGCACAGGGGTCAGGTTGTAGCTTGTTGTCTACATTATTATAGTAAAGAAGCGTCGATTGATTTTTAACTTATGAGCCGTTGATCATGGCCGTTCGATCTGTCAATATTTCCAACTCAAACGCTAATAAAAAAGCCAAATGAATGAAATGGTTTTCAGTGTTCATGTTTCTCTCTCCAAACACCTCGGGAGGAGGGGAGGTTCTCTCTCCTCGACAACAGAAGCGCCATCGAAATGCCCACTCGCTCAATGTTCACCGGAGTATCACCTCGTCCAGTCACACACGGAGCCGTTTGGATCAATTTCAGACATTACACCGACTTAAGGGAGCTGGAAACGCAAGGTCTGTGACATGACAGTTCCAACTGACTCGAATGTATGTTCACACATACAGCCCTACTGGTTAGTGTGTGTGCGTGTGCGTGTGTGCGTGCGTGCGTGCGTGCACGTTCTTACCTAGCTGCTGTAAGGTAGTGGCCTTCACCTGTGCGGGGAGATCTTGGGTCTGCAGGAGGCTCTCATATGCCTCCTTGGCAGCTCGATATCTCTTCTGTGAGAGACAGAGAGAGAGAGAAATATTGAAGGAAGGGGGAAGAATAAACGTTAATCCTTCCATGGCTGCTGCTGAGATTTGGTGTTGGACAGAATAGGTTCTATGTGCAGCAGCCATAAGGAATTGGGCCTCTTCCTTACTTCCATCACAGGTCTTTGGTGTAAATTAACTCATTCAGTGCCACTGGACGTCAAGACGTCAATTTAAAAAAATAATAATAATCTTTTTTTTTTTTTTATGTTCAGAACCCAAGATATCATGATTTGAACATTTTCTGCTCCATTCACTTCTTGTTTAACTTCTTTCTGAAAAAGGCTGTATCGCGGCTCCTAAGCACTTTTTTTTACAATGAATTTTGGCTCTGGCACTCAGAGCCAGAAATAAGTCAGGCACTGGATGAGTTAAGGTTGTGTTCCATTCTGGTCAAACAGAGTCAGGGTGCTGATATTGTGCATGCATTGCTGGCTAACTGGAAACACTCTGCTACACCAGTGGCTCTTAAAGTGTGGTCCAAGGACCCTCATGGCTCCTTGAGGGGATTCCAAATGGCCCCTTACAAAAGTGTAACTGAGTGTATTAATGGAACCAAATCGACCCGGTCCATTTGTACAGAGTTATGGAATCCTTGGAATTAAAACCTTTGAGAACCAATAAGTGGAAAAGAGCCCTCATTAGAATCATCGGTAACACCTGTGCAGGAAGTAAGGATGATGTAAAATGTCTTTCCAATATGGCTGCTGTGCACAGAGCCTATTGGGAGGTGGAAAGAATGTCAGAAATGACATCCATTTGACATGTTTTAACGTCCCAGTGGGTTGAGGGGCAGTCTCCCTTCGTTGTGCACCGTCTAACTGAGCCTTATACCCGATCGCATGCTGTGTCGCGCAGCAAAACTAGCAGCTCTACAAGTAAAAAAATATGTTGTGAGCTTGTAAAGTATGAATCACCCTTTTATCTGAATGCCAGCTAAGATACTCCAGCGGGAAATCCCTCTGTTGGGCTGTTGTCCAATAAGTCAAAAGCTAAAAAGAAAAAAAAGGAAAAAAAACAGCAAAAAAGGATGTATGTTTACGCATGAAGGCAGCTAAGTGGTGTGTGTGTGTGTGTGTGTGTGTGTGTGTGTGTGTGTGTGTGTGTGAGAGAGAGGATTCTACTGCAGCTCTGGGTTCTGACACAGCACAAAAACACATTAGTCCTGAGGCGCTGACACTCCCCCTAGAGGCTATGAGAGATCAACACCACAGCTACAGTACCATCCCTCTGTGTGTGTGTGTGTGTGTGTGTGTGTGTGTGTGTGTGTGTGTGTGTGTGTGTGTGTGTGTGTGTGTGTGTGTGTGTGTGTGTGTGTGTGTGTGTGTGTGTGTGTGTGAGAGTGAGTGAGAGTGTGAGAGAAAGACAAGCCGGGAGAGTGAGGGAGAGAGAGCGAGACAGAAGGAGAGAGAGAGAGAGAGACAGAGGGAGAGAGAGAAAAGGGTCAGAAAGACAGTGAGATAAGAGAGGAAAGAGAGAGAGGGGAGAATAGTCTTTCTTGTTTCCGTGGCAACCCTAGCGAACAGACAGGAAGAGAGGAACCCCCCCATCTATCCGTCTGTCAGCAGTACCTGGTTCAAAACATCTTTATACGAGAAAGGCTATCCTCACCGCCCACACCAACCCTGTGATGTGTACTACGCTAAATCCAGTGCTTCTCAAACATTTTTCATGTCAAGGACCCCCCCCCCCCCGAAAATGATATGCATTTGGCCGTGTTTTTTCAACAAAAAATAAAAATAAAAATAACAAATGCACATGCACGCAGTGTGTCACAAAGTGACGTGCTGTGAGCTTGCACATCTGCTATTTTTTTAACAGCCAACGTAACAAATGGATCAAGTGTTTAAAATGATTGTGATGCCGTATCTACACATTTAGCTGAGAACCCTCTTGGACCTCCCCCTCCCCTCCCCCCCCAAGGACCACTGGGGGTCCCCGGACCCCACTTTGAGAACCACTGCGCTAGCCCACGCTAGCAGCTAACCACGTCCACGTAGAAAACGACCAACACAGGAGAAATCAAACAACATTAAACCCAAAGCAACAAACAAGCAGCTTCTTACCTGAATCTCATACAAATGAGCGATGTGGAACTGGACTGTGGAGGGAAGCACACAGAACAAGAAGCGACATTAGAGGCAGAAAAAACTGATTCAAAAAATAAATAATAAAAGATCAAATAAACCTTTTGTTGCCATCAGGCAGAAACCTTTTATCTCCATATTTCATCTTTTTTATACGCTATGCTGTCGCACAAAATTAGCCAAAATAGCAGATCTACAAGCTCAGGTCGTCTATTTTTTGCCGTTTTCAAAAGGTTTTCCCTTAAAACGGCTAGTTTCGGAGATGGAAGGTTTCCGCTCGACAGCGGCAATTTGTTGGGAAGATCAGGCGTCGGCCGGCCTCTTGCGGAGAGTTGTCGGTCCTTTAAAGAGAAGCGTGTCATCATCAGAGGGTAGGAATAGGCGCGCGTGTGTGTGTGTGTGTGTGTGTCTATGTTAAGGGAGCAGGTAGGACACAAGCTTCCTTTGTCTGCCTCCAACGCTGCAGTGTCTGTGATCTGAGCTGCCTGACTGACTCTCACCAGATGGAGAGGAAGAAAGAGAGAGAGAGAGGGCTCGCTCTGCGTGTGCGTGTGTGTGTGTGTGTGTGTGCCAACAGGAGGTGGAATGCAGTGTGTTAACCCATTCAAACCGGGAACGCATCTCCTGTCATTTTTAGATTTCTTTGGGCTATTCAAAAATAGCAGATCTACAAGCTCATAGAGCTTGTAGATCTGCTTTTTTTTTAAATATATATTGCGGAAAATCGTGTGTCTTTGAATCTATATCTCTCTCTATATCTCTATATATCTATATATAGCCAACATTTGTAACTCACATCTTTGCTTCAGGGGATTTTACAAATGTCTTCTAAATCTAAAGTTTTGAAAAAAACGTATGTTGCTATAATATCAGTGGTTCTCAAAAATGATATGTATTTGGCCTTGGATCCCCATGTTCCAGGGACCACCAGAAGTCGTAACAGAGTTTGCTTTGACAATACATATATTTCAAAGATTTACACAAAAATAACGATTTTATCAATAGTCCAAAGAGATCTTAAAATGACACACAGATATGTGCTCACGGTCTTAAAGGGTTAAGCAGAGAGAGAGAGAGAGCGAGAAAGAGACACGCTGGATATTGGCGTCACCGTGGAAACAGGTGCTGAGGCTGGTGAGATGAGAGATGGCAGCGGCATATCAAATAATATGAGCGTTCCACATGGACTGATCGCCAACACTGCACCTGCTACATCAATGACAATGCTTTGTCACACTGTTAGGCAGTGGAGTAAAGTAACTAAGTACATTTTCTCAAGTACTGTACTTAAGTACAATTTTTAGGTATTTTTACTTTGCTGGAGTATTTCCAATACTTTTACTTCTACTCCACTACATCTCAGAGGAAAATATTGTACTTTTACTCGACTACAATTTGAAAACTTTAGTTACTAGTTACTTTTCAGATATACATCATTACATTATAAAACATACATTAACCACTGTAGCCCTATTTTATACCTAGGCTATTTGAAAATAGCAGATCTACAAGCTCAACGCGTCCTTTGTGTGCTTATGACACATACTGTATGGAGGAGTTTATTCATCGTTGCTGTCAGGCACAAACATTTTATCTCCATATTTTTTTGTTTTTTTCCCCCCGCAAATTAATGCCATACTTCAATACACAAAAGTGTCATGCGAAAGGAGTGAAAATGGCAGATCACAATAAAAATAATAATAATAATAATAAGTGAAAGTGGTTACGTAGGTATTATATTAAGTATTAACACGAGCTTGTGACTTAATAATAACTACATTGGAACAGAGTTTTTCTCTTCTTTTTTTCTCCCATTTCCTGATGGGCAACAGTTTTGGACCTGACAGCGACGTTATGCTCCATTAAGTTAACCAGTTGTATGCATCAACCCTAACCCATATCTGATCTAGAGTACAAGCTTGCAGATCAGATATTTTTTCACTGAAGATAGTTGGTGTAGAAGGGAAAATTTTGTGGGGCCTCGGATAGAACCCTGGGGAACCCCAGTTAACTAAGTATGAAGGGTTTAAGTGGTGAAACAGAAAAAAACAATACCAAGTAATACCAGCTGAGTGCTATTATTAACAGGATCTAAGGCCTAAAGGACTGCACGCGCGCACGCACGCGCGCACACACACACACACACACACACACACGCACACACACACACACACACACACACACACACACACACACACACACACACACACACACACACACACACACACACACACACACACACACACACACACACACACACACACACACACACACACACACACACACACACACACACACACACACACACACACACACACACACACACACACACACACACACACACACACACACACACACACACACACACACACACACAGTACTTTGTCAGCCAAGTAGGGATGGATTCCTCATCGACCTTTTTCTATTACTGGCAGTTGTTGGCAAATTGGTGCTAATCTGGGGCCGATTTAATTTCCACAGACAATCAAATGTAGAGCATGTTGGCTTCAACTGGTGTGCAACATTGAAGGAACATGCTCATGAAAGCCATTCAATGTTCCTTGTTTTAACCGGTATTTGCCAGGCAATTCAACAGAAGTCAAAAAAGCTGTATTAGAACTACATGTTTGTGCCAGTGGTTTGATTTCAACGACATGACTCTCGTTTTCTCCCGATATGAAGTAACGCCAGTTCCCGCTATAAGCCAAAACCTTATTGATTCCAATTCTCAATAACTTTCAGGAGCCAATCCTGTGATACAATCGATTCTCGACCCCTATTCCTACAGCTAAGGTCTGAAAGTATGCCTTCACACAAGCACTTGTGGTTTTTCATAAAACACATTTCATCTGTGAATGAATCTCAAGTTTTTGACAACACACTGTTGTGGAGTTCAATTGTTTTGATTTTATACACGCAGGACAAAACTTAACAAAACCTTCATCCTGGCAAACATTCCAGTGGTAAACCCAGCAGCTTTTAAAGATGTGCATCATACGACTATAACACTTCATTGTCATAGCAAACATGTCTCCCTGCTAACAGCCTAGTTCATGCCATGAGAAATGGTATGTCATCACTGTCGCACACAAATCTTCTATTTGTCTTCATAAATGATTGCTAGGGCTGTCACGATTATGCAATTTTACTTGTCGATTAATTGTTGCTCAAATAATAGTGATTAACGATAAAATAGCATTTCTGTCGTTGGATTGCTTGGAAAATGTATGAAAATACATTTCCGTTTGGATTTTAGGTTTCGTGAGCAAAAAGGTGCATGGGGCAGATATAACTTATAACAAATAACTTACATATTTGATAACTTTATTAAAACAAAAACTATAATAGTTGAAATAACCGATCTACAAGCTCACATTGTGTTGCATCGCAATGCGTTGTGAGCTTGCAGATCTGTCATTTCTACTATTATTGACAGGGGTGCACATAACTGGTGCGCAGGTGCGCATGCGCACCCAAAATAAAAAATGCGCACCACATCAGGCGACGCGAGGCACTTTTGCGCACCAACAGCTGGGACAGGAATTTCCAAGCTTTTATTTTTTAGCAAAAATAAAAAATAAAAGCCTGGAGATCGAGGCTAGGAATTTACTCACACAATCACTCTAAAGCACCCGTCGGCCCCATGTACAGCCATTAGGTACAGGGGGAGAGATATGACTCGCGTCGCCTCGCATCGCCTCGCATTGCCTCGCTGGCTGCGTGCAGCAGCGGCTGTTAGAGGCACTCGTCACCGATGATGAACGCACCGTAATGGTGCAAAATATGCCGTGAACGTTCCAATCTGGCGGATAAAATCAGCGCAGCAGCACAGGGCACCAACCTTGGGGGCTTTATCTAACAGCGTGAGAAAAAAAAAACGGCGAAAATCGGCGGAATTTAGAAGCAGAGCGTCCTTTTTTTCTCCCCCCCCCCGTTGACAAAACTGTCCGATGGGCACCGTGCTCTGAACCCCCCCCCCCCCGGTGACAAAACTGTCCGGGCTGACCCCCCCCCCCCCGTTGACAAAACGGGACGGACGCCATGCGCACCAAGTCACATGTCCAG
This sequence comes from Gymnoscopelus microlampas, assembly GCF_963454915.1. NCBI lineage: Eukaryota > Metazoa > Chordata > Actinopteri > Myctophiformes > Myctophidae > Gymnoscopelus > Gymnoscopelus microlampas. The sequence goes on along the minus strand of NC_139961.1, from coordinate 16,147,056 downwards.
GTGCTCTTCTGCGTACCGGACCGAAAAAGTTATGTGCACCCCTGATTATTGAAAACGTTTGAAAATCTATGAACATTTGTCAACATGGAAACGATTAATTATTATTAAGAATAATTGCGATTATCTCGAATAATTGCGATTATCTCAAATAATTGCGATTAGGCGATATAAAATAATTGTGACAGGCCTAATGATTGCCCTGTTTTATATTTTGTTGTATGAGTGTCGTGCAAAAGTAGTGAAAATAGCCAATCTACAAGTGTAAGTCTATAATGCAATCTTCTATTTTTGAAAGATTAACCCATTGAGACCTGAAGCCGATTCTACATGTCTCCTAAATCTCAACAGTATTCTGAAAAAACGCATGTTTCTATATCAGTGGTGCTCAAACTTTTTCATGTCAAGGACCCCCAAAATTATAGGTATTTAGCCGCGGACCCCCATCAAAATATGTTGTTCCAGGGACCCCCCAGAAGCAAATATTTGAGTTATAAATGTTCGCTTTAAAACAATATATATTAAAAAATGTGCACACATTTTCACGATTTTTCAAAAATAGCAGATCTACAAGCTCGTAGCGCGGCACTCTGTGAGCTTGTATATCTGCTATTTTTGAATAGCCAAAGTGTAAAATAATACTTTTTAGCTCAAATCTAAAAATGACACAGTTCCAGGTCTTAATGAACGCCAGAGGTTAATCTCATAATGTACCTACCAGTGCCAAGCTCTTTTTGTTGTTTTTTTCATGTCGCCATAGCCCCCGCTAAATCCGTTTAAAATCCGCGTTCATTTGGTTCGACACAAACACGGGATCCGTGAAAAACAAACAGCGAAAACTGCGTGTCGATCCGTGCCTCCATTTTGAAGTTATAGACGATAACGTTAGACTGGTGGATGCGGTGAGCAAAACCACAAGGGAGATAACCGCTTGCAAAGTTGATTCCTGGACAGGAAACGGATGCGAGCGAGAAAACCGGAACCAGTTTTATTCCGTTTCCGGTCGGCCCCCCGGAACCGGAAGGGCAGAAAAAAAATCCGGAATCTGCACTTGTTCGATTTAACATGGGATTTGCGAGTTGCGTAGATCTACGCGACTGGCACGCTGCGGCTTTAAATCGGTTCGCGTAGATCTACGCGATTGGCAGTCATTTTGTTAATGGGTTAAAAGAGCTGGCTAAATGATAACTACATTGGATCCGTGGGAACACTTTTTTCTTTTCTTTGTTCCTGGACATACAAGGTTTCCACCCGACAGTGACAATTTGTTTGAGGGGTGAGAGAAGTGAAGTTGCTTACTTTCAGCTTTGGACAAAGTGCAGGGGTTGGAGTCAATCAAAGCCAGCTGAAAATGCTGCAGAGAGGGAAAAAAAACACAACAGTCAAATCAGCAGGTAGCAATACGGGACACAACTAAACCACAGCCTGAGAGGAGAGCCGTACGTTACACCACCGGCTCTGTCAAGGACCCCCGGATGAGTATGCATTTGGCTGCGGACCCCCATCTGAAAAGATGTTGTGCCAGGATTTACAAGATTTGCTGTTAAGGGTTAAACTGCTGTAAGTTAAATAAACACTGAGGATGTTACATTGTGGATTGGGGTCCCAGACATGTAAATAAATAGCATGCATATCAAAGTGGGGGTCCTTGAAATGAACATGGACAAGGCACAAGATTTGTGTTTTAAGTTTTTTTTTCAAAAATAGTTTAAATTTGTCACATTTGAAAATGTGATAAACATATTTTTTTTCTTTATCCTATGACAGCAAATCTACAAGCTGAGCTTGGAGATTTCTCAAAAATAGCAGATCTACAAGCTCATAGCATGTCAAGTGTTCGTGATTTGAGGCATAAAGCAGTGGTTTTCAACCAGTGGTCCTTGAGGGAGTACCAGGGGGTCCCCAGCAAAATTAGTTAATATAGCGTCACAAAAATGTTTAACCACTTAGCTTTGGCTATTCAAAAATAGCAGATATACAAGCTCATAGCGCGGCACTCGAGTGCCGCGCTATGAGCTTGTAGATCTGCTATTTTTTGAAAAACCTTGAAAAAGTGTGCATATCTTTGAATATTTATATTTTTTTAAAGCGAAAATTAAAACTTTGCTTCTGGGGGTCCCTGGCACAACACATTTTCAAATGGGGGTCCGCGGCCAAATGTATATCAATTTAGGGGTCCTTGGCATGAAAAAGGTTGAAAACCACTGATCTCTATCTATATATAAACAGCGCATACCTTTAGGCTTGACTCATAGTCGGTGTTGACCTTGAACATGAGGCCCAGGCGCAGGTGGATCTCCTTGGCCCGGGAGAACCCTGGGTCAATGTACAGCACCTCCTGAAACGCTTTGATCGCCCTGGAGGAGGAGGGGAGAGAGAGGACGAAAGCAGTGGTGTAAAGTAACTAAGTACATTTACTCAAGTACCGCACCCAAGGACACTTTTGAGGATTGTTTTGACTTCACTGGAGTGTTTACAATTGTCAATACTTTGTATTCTAGTCCACTACAATGATATGAAAACTTGAGTTACTTTGTAGATTTGGATTATTACTACAAAACCACTTCAGCCGTATACATATGCGACACACTGCGAGCTTGTAAATCGTCTATTTTCAAATGTTTTTAGGTTTTATGTTGAACTTCCCAATGAGTGCTTTTTCTTTTGGTACTTTAACCCATTAAGACCTGAGGCCATTCTTAAAAAAAATCTAAATCCGAAAAGTTTTTGGGGAAAAAAATATCGAAACTTTTTTTTCTCCAATATTTTTCAAAAATAGCAGATCTGAGCTTGTATATCTGCTATTTTTGAATAGCCAAAGAAATCTTAAGTGACACTTGATGCGTTCCAGGTCTTAATGGGTTAACCCAAAATAGCCGATCTACAAGCACACATAACACAAATCTGGTGAAACATTTTTAGATGGGGGGGGTCTGTGGATAAATACATATACATTTGGGGTGTCCTTGACATGAAAATGTTTGAGATAAGCAACACTTTAGAAACAAGCCCAAGTAAACCACCAATAGTTACAAGCGGTTTTACAGAAAAAACAAGCCCAAAGTCGCTTATAATAAGCAGACCTGCGAACACTGGGCTGTGAATGCCTGGGTGATTTGAATGCATACTGCCGCTGTAGAGGCCTAGCATGCAGCTCTGTTGTCGGTACTTAAAGAAACAATAGACAGCAGTTAGGGGCACTTGACACCTCACCACCCTGTCTCTCTAAACAGTGGTGTTAACATTGGTCCCATGAGCTCCAGCCAGAGCAGCGGAAGTTCATTTCACCACTTTGTGCTGTCTGTGCGACGCGTGTCTTCATGGAATAATTACAACAACTGAACATGGACCGGCAGCTAGATTTTAACAATATACGGCTGAAAACTTAAACTGAGCTTCAGAATGGCTTTTGAGTGAACGATCAAACGTGTTTCAGAAGCCATAATTAGCATTGCACGCTCACACACACACACACACACACATTTAAGTTTTTCCACTGTTTAATTGCATTATATTCTATTATTCTACCTTTCTATAGGCATTCCTTGAAAAACATTACAAAGCCTAAGGAAAGGAAAATTTCTGACAAACTACTTATGCACTCATAAACTAAATTCTATCTAACATCATAATAAAAATGGCCTGGTCAGAGTGTCTGTGCACATTCACAATTGTGCGCCGTCCGTGCACATATTCATGCACGTGACATCATTAAAATAATGTATGCCAAGCTTTAAAATCAGCACTACAACACTGGCTACAACCAGAGGTGGAACAAGTTTCTGTTTTACTTAAGTAAAAGTGGCTTTTTTTTATTAAATAGTCTGTTACAAGTAAAAGGCCCATATTCAAAAATTTAATTGAGTAAAAGTAAAAAATCATTCTGGACATAAAGCCTGGCAGTTTATAATCATAGCACTGTGCACGCACACGCTACCGTGCGCGCAAACACACACACACAAAAGAACCTTGACATTGCACCTTGACATTGTAGTCAAGTATATTACTTGAGTAAATATAAATATCAAGTTACTTTGCACCACTGGCTCCAACATGTTTGTTAGGTGTGGAATGTGGTTGCAGTGACTCACCATTGAAAGGCATTATAGTGGAAGTACACCATCCCTAGACCATAGAGAAAGGCAGCATTCTGCACAAGAGAGCAACATGACAAATGGTTACACATCTAAATACATTTAACATAATTACAACACACTTAATTGTTTTAATTAGCACTTTTTCAAACATCGTTTACAAAGTATTGTGAAAGAATGCTGGGGAAACAAAGTACAATAATAATAATAAAAAAACACTACATAGAGAATTAATTTGACTTTGCTGGTGTATATTTAAAGGTCCTGCCATGACAATGGTTCTCAAAGTTGGGTCTGAGGACCCCCAGGGGTCCTAGAGTGGTTTGAATGGAGTCTCAGCAACATTGGTTAATATAGCATTATAGTCAGTTTAACCACTTTAACTGTCACAATGCATCAAGGCGTTTTAGCTTGTAGATTTGTTAATTTAGTAATATATATGTATATATTTTTTTTTTTGAACTCTTTAAAAAATGATTTGGAATATTTTTCTAATTTTCTAATTCTTACAAATCTTCTCTTCTGAGAATAGATAATAATTTGGAGGTCATTGAAAAGGTTTGAGAACCGCTGTCGTATAACATGAGGTTTCTACTTTTTCTTTTGCTCATGCTTCTTGTTTGCTCATTGCATGGGTTCTGTGATGTGCCTTCTACCAACAAAACATATTACAGGGTCAATCTATCATGATTAAAATAGAGTTTCAAGTAACAATGGGTTTGTATAGGAAGGTGGCGTGTCTGATAAAATGAATATCAAATATCTAAACACAGAATCAAGCAACTTAAACTGTCCGGGGTGCTCACAAAAGCCTGAATAGAGGTTAAAATGACCCTCTAGTGAAAGTGAAAAATCCCTTTAATCACTCTCAAAACATATTTGGGGAAATAGCCGGTCTACAAGCTCGTCACAAGAAGATGCGTTGTGAGCTACTAGTACTATAAGTAGGGCATTCATTTCCCAAAACGTTGAAATATGGAGATACAAGGTTTCTGCCCGACAGCGATGATAGCTTCAATTCATTGTTACCAAAAGAACAACCACTAGATGCATAAATAGCTCTGTTTGCTTTGCACAGCTGTGTGTAAACACCAGACTCATATTAGAACTCATATCTTGGCCACAGCGTGTCAATATGACTGGAGGAAAACTGAGAATGACTCCTATATGAAAGAGGAAACCGTACTCCTACAACCCAATCTGGATCATACACCCTTCCTCTGTGAGTGTGTGCGTGTGTGGGAGCGAAGAGGCAGGTGTGTGTGTGTGTGGGAGCGAAGAGGCAGGTGTGTGTGTGTGTGTGTGTGTGTGTGTGTGTGTGTGTGTGTCTACATGCGTGTGTTCATGTGAGAAAGGAAATGATGACTGATATTGAAAGTAAGTGTGTATGAGCGTGAGTGTGTGTGTGTGTGTGTGTGTGTGTGTGTGTGTGTGTGTGTGTGTGTGTGTGTGTGTGTGTGTGTGTGTGTGTGTGTGTGTGTGTGTGTGTGTGTGCTCATGTCTCACCTTCCAGTAGTCAGACTGTAAACTATAGTACCTCTGGTATGCTGATAATGCTGTAACGACAGGAGACAAGACACAGAGTGTTAGATGTTTTCAACTGGCCTCATGTCAATCAATGTTTACAACACACACTCTATCAATCAGCCATGACAACTAATACTAGTTGGGGTGTCAAGATTTACTCGAGGGGTCTTCAACAGGGGGTCCGGGACCCCTAGGGGGTCCTTAAAGCTACTACAGGGGGTCCGCTAAATCTTTGTGTGATATGATTCTTTTTTTTTACCTTAACCACTTGAACCCTAGCATCCCTTTTCTAAGGAGAACTTTACCAAAAAATAGCAGATCTACAAGCTCACAACGCCTCGCGCTGCGAGGCGTTGTGAGCTTGTAGATCGGCTATTTTTTGTCAAAGAGGTGTTTGGTGTAGAGGGAAAACAGAGCAGACCAAGTAAACAAAAAAAGTTAAATCTGAAACACAATTGTATACAATATAGAGGGGGTCCCTGCTTCATCTCTCTCTCTCAGCTAGGGGGTCCTTGGCCTGAAAACGTTGAAGACCCCTGATTTACTCAACTCACGATTCACAATGCTGGGTTCACAATAGAATGTTATTATTATTTCTTTTTTTTACAAAATGAGACTCCAGACTAGTAATGACAGATTGTAGTTCAAATTTCTCCAATTTTCTTTTGTAGAATGACATATTATATTTCTCTCATCTTTTCTATAACAAATTAAATAATGTGTTAGGTTAATGTATACGCCCTCATAACACAGATGTAAAACAACGTGCCATGAGCTTTTAGATCTGATATTTTCAAAGTTCTGGTTTCAGTGTAACGTTAATTTGTGTTTGTTTTTGCCCTCACCAATGGTATCTAACTTGGTCATTACAATCTGTTAACTGTGATTCCCATAAGGCTGTTCGAATCAAACCGTAGTCTTGCCAGAAGCAAACAAACATTGGTTGGCTATTCATAAATAGCAGATATACAAGCTCATGGCGCGTAAAAAAAAATCCCCGCCCGATTCTCCGAGATCCCCCTACGTCTTCGCCCGGTGGATCGTTGTGAAGAATAATATTTTCAAAGGTTAGTAAAAACCCTCAATATCGCTGGCAAGGGCAGCTATAGACGATGTTTTAACTCCAGCAGTTAAAGAGTTAATGGGTTAATTCTGCTGGCGGTCATGCCACTCCACCAGATCAGAAACCTCTCCAACAGGAGGAGCGCTGGCAAATCATATTAATCTGTACCCACAGTGCACTGCTGTGTTACAACATTTACCGCTAAAGCCTCATTTTCAATCTGTACCATAGTGGTGTCACATGCAAAAAAAAGCCTCAGGATTCATTTCTCATTTCATCAATTTGAATAATAATTTGTATTGATAACTAATACATCATTCAATGCATCCCTATTAACCAGTGGTCACAGGGAAACCGGAGCAGTTATCTAGTCGAATAAAAGCAGTTCCATCACTGTTATTCACATTTAGGGACGCTGCTATCGATTATCTCATTTATTCGCGACACATACAAATTGGTCCCCGACCCACTGTTTGGAAAAGAGTGGTCTAATAAAGCCGACAATGAAGCCATGCTGTTTGCCTTGTTTTGCAATACTGAAAACTACCACTACAGGTTTTATTGTGTGTTTGATTAAATCGATTAGGTCAATTAAATGTTGCACCCCTAAAGAACGATTATAAAAATGTATCAATTTGAACAATAATACATGTTCAGGGATTTGTCGTCACACTGTTGGTTGATCAGACTAATCGATTTGGTTGATTATAAAACAATTATAATGTTTTTGTGTGGATTTGTTTATAAAATATAAAAACACATTTAACTAGAAAATGTGCTCCTCGGAGCAGAGGTCTCCGCCAGTACTGTTCCTGATTAATCCTGTCTTACCTATTTATATTACATATTGTCACGTGTCACTTGACCAATGTTAGCTTGGCTGATGGAAGCTCACTTCAAAAAATATAAATGAATTTTTGAAGTGACACACCGATTTATAGATTTCTATTTCGTCATGCGTCTCGCTAGCCAATCAAAGCACACCCTTTCAACATATATTTACGTGAAGCTTGACCAATTTTAGCTTGGCGGACACACAGAAGGACGGAGACGAAAACATACCCTCCACCTCTGGCGGAGACAAAAAGTGCTTACCGATTGTACTATTAATTGAAAAAGTAATCGATCTAAACGCTAAGAAGATAATGGATAGCTGCGGCCCTATAGGCTCTATTCACAGCAGCCATATTATGAAGAAATGCACAGGTGTTACCAATGATACTAATGAAGGCTCTGTTCCATTCTGGTCAAACAGAGTCAGGGTGCTGATATTGTGCTATGTTGGCTCACTGGAAACACTCCGTTACACCAGTGGGTCTACAGTTGGGGTCCAGGGACCCTCATGGGCTTCCAAATGGCCCCTTACAGGTGTGTAACTCTGAGAGTGTACAAATGGAACCAAATGGACCCTTATGAGGGTCGTGGAAACCACTGTGCTACACTAAATGGAACAGAGCCTTCGTTAGTATTATTGGTGACACCTGTGAAGGAAGTGATAGTATGGCTGCTGTGCATAGAGCCTATTGTACAGCATGTTATCAGAGTGTTTGTGAAGGTTCAATACAACTACAGTAGAACCTGGAAAACAAGGCTACACTTTCTCACTTCAAAGAAAACATCCCCGACCAGCTTATGGTTGGGTTTATGCCTTTCTAGGTGCTGGTACAGAACAGGGTGTGTGTGTGCGTGTGCGTGTGCGTGTGCGTGTGCGTGTGTGTGTGTGAAACCAAAACGTATGAATGGGAAAACATTTGAGAGAATAAAGGGGTCGTGTGAGGAGAGAACATTTAATTATTCATAGAGAAAGAGTGAGAGAGGAAGTACAATTTATTGACAAAAAGAAGGGAGGAATAAAAGGCATAGAGAGAGAGAGAGAAAGAGAATAGCAGAACATGAGCCAAACAAGCAGCGACCGAAAAAGAAAGCATGCAAGATAGAGTGCCTGGATTGCAGAGGAAGAGAGGATTCAAGAATACAGAGAGAGCACGAGAGAGAGAGAGCACGAGAGAGAGAACGAGAGAGCGCGAGAGAGAGCGAGAGCGAGAGCGAGAGCGAGAGAGAGAGAGAACGAGAGAGAGCACGAGAGAGAGGGAGCACGAGAGAGAACGAGAGAGAGAGAACAAGAGAGAGAACGAGAGAGAAGATAAAGCAAGCAAGAGAGAGGGACAGAGAGAAGATAAAGAAAAGGGGACAGACATAGAGCGGGAGAGACAGCAGAGAAGGAAACGGGGACATGGAGAGAAAGAGAGAGCAGAGAGAGAGAGAGAATAGTCTTCCACTCACCTTTAGGATAATCCTCCAGGAGAAGGTTGAAGTGTCCTAGATGGCAGAATACCTCGGGCTCCACTTTACCCTCGGCTTTCAGGATGAGGGAATCGTAGCAGCGAACAGCCTGCGGACCACACACACACAAACACGTTAACTACACTCTCTGACAGGGGATGTTTCGATGTGCATGCGTGAAAGCAAGATAGAGAGAGAGAGAGGACGGAGAAAGGGGGAGCAAGGGAGACGGGAAGAAGGGGAGCGATCGAGGGCAAATTTCAAAGTGGCAGCCAGCAACGCTCTGACTGAGGACTGCATGTCACAGCTGTCTGGCAGAAACTTGTATCTGCATTTAACCCATTAAGACCTGAGAAAATTCTTTAAAATGTTTTCTAAATCCTAACTAAAAAATCAAGATTTTTCAAAAATAGCAGATATACAAGCTCATAGCGCGGCACCGAGTGCCGCGCTATGAGCTTGTATATCTGCTATTTTTGAATAGCCCAAGAAATCTAAAGTGACACAGATGCGTTCCAGGTCTTTATGGGTTCAACTTTGTAGGTTTTGATTTGTTTCCTCCACCGTACAACTGCGTCAGCATCAGGCACAAGTAGCCAAAACAACACAAAAAGGTAACCTACAAACACGCAACGTGCCGCAGCGTGAAGATCTATAAGCTCACAACGTGTCACAGTGTTAAATGTAATGTCTTTGAGTCTTATAAACACTGAACCAAAGGAAAGTATTAACAAGAGGGTGTGACTAAATAGTAAATCCATTGGATCATTGGATTATGTTGAAGAATCAACGTATATATGTCACTACACAATACGAAACTCATATTGTGTAGTGCTGCTCCGTTAACCCATTCAATCCGGGGACGCATCTTTGTCATTTTCGATTTTTTTGGCTATTCAAAAATAGCAGATATACAAGCTCATAGCTTGTATATCTGCTATTTTGGGAAAAATCTTAAAGCCAACATTTGTAAAATATTTTGTTCCAGGGACCCCCAGAAGGGAAAAAAAAAAAACGCGTCTGTGACATTTTTTGATTTGAGCTAAAAAAAAACACATTTGAGCCTTTGGCTATTCAAAAATAGCATGTCTGCTATTAAAAAACAAAAAAGTGAACATGTGTGCAAATCTGTGAATATATATTATTTTAAAGATTTAGAAGACATGTGTAGAATGGGCTTCAGGTCTTAATGGGTTAACCCTTTAAGACCTGAAGCCGATTCTACATGTCTCCTAAATCTCAACAGTATTCTCAAAAACGTTTGTTTCTATATCAGTGGTGCTCAGTCTTTTTCACGTCAAGGACCCCCAAAATTATATGTATTTGGCCGCGGACCCCCATCCAAATATTTTGTTACAGGGACCCCCAGAATCAAAGATTTGAGTTAAAAATGTTCGCTTTAAAAATATATATATTCAAAGATTTGCACACATTTTCACGATTTTTCAAAAACAGCAGATCTACAAGTTCATAGCAGCTTGTATATCTGCTATTTTTGAATAGCCCAAAGTGTAAAATAATGCATTTTAGCTCAAATCTAAAAATGACACAGTTCCAGGTCTTAATGGGTTAAGTAGTGTCAGTAATGGCAGGTTTCAACAGTGTGAGTATTTCATGAATGTTGCCATTGTTGTGTCTTGTCTTACGACTCATCCTCTAAGGCAGTCGTTCCCAAAACGTTTTAGCTCCAGACCCAAAAGAGAAATTAGACGCTTGCCCCGTACCCAAACTAGTGGAAGTAGCAGATCTATAAGCTCACAATGTGTTGCTTCGCTTTCATTATTTTATTCATGAAATAATTATTAGATTCAAGAAAGATTTGGAATAGTTTTAATTCATGAAAAGTTGCTATTTTTTTGTTTAAACTTTTAAAAATCTTAATATAATATAATAGAAATCTTATTTTTTCTTATGTAGGAAAAAAAAAGGGGACTCGCGACCCATAAAAATTCCGCCACCCAAACACGGGCATCGACCCATTGTTTGGGAAACAGAGTGCTAATGAATGAAACTACATGCTAAACACAAGCAGTAACTTATTGGTAAGAATCTGGCAAAAAAAAAAATGGGAACAAAATCTACAAGATCAATGTGTCGCACATCACTTTACAATAGGCTATATGCACAGCAGCCATATTATCACTTCCTTCACATGTGTTATCAATGATACTAATGAAGGCTCTGTTCCATTTAGTGTAGCACAGTGGTTTCCACGACCCCCATAACTCTGAGAGTGTACAAATGGAACCAAATGGACCCTTACGGGTCCATTTGGTTCCATTTGTACACTTTCAGAGTTACACACCTGTAAGGGGCCATTTGGAAGCCCATGAGGGTCCCTGGACCCCAACTGTAGACCCACTGGTGTAACAGAGTGTTTCCAGTGAGCCAACATGCACAATATCAGCACCCTGACTCTGTTTGACCAGAATGGAACAGAGCCATCATTAGTATCATTGGTAACACCTGTGAATGTCTTCATAATATGGCTGCTGTGAATAGAGCCTATTAGGCATTTAGCAGACTCTTAATCCAGAGCAATTTACAGTAAGCAATGCGACACATTGTGAGTTTGTAGATCTGCTCTTTTTGCAGCGCTACATCATTGTACAAAGGATCATAACTTAATCATAACAATGTTCTGCATCGCATCACTGAAGCCATTCTGGCAGCTCTAGGTGCCCCAACACCTTACTAGAACAATTTATATTGCTTTTTCCATAATGTGTCACCCATCTGCACGTCCTAATCAAATACTTCCCTGGCTATGACTTTCCTAGACCAGGGGTCTTCAACCGGGGGTCCGGGACCCCTAAGGGTCCTCAGAGCTACTAATGGGGGGGGCAATAATCAATGACTGCTCTGTCACTCCTTGTTTGCCATGGTTTTGTGGGATTTCTTCATGTTGTGAAATTGTGACAAACAGTTTGTCAGTTCAGTTTCTGTTTTGGCAGGAGTTCAAATCTCTCTCTTTACATAGTGACTTCAAAGAATGTCAATAACTGCACTGATTAGCCGTGTAGCATTACGTCATTACGGTGTTAAAAGTGGAGGGAACAACGTCAACATGAATCGCTGTTCCGTATCTGTCTGGCCAAGTCTGCAACCGGGTTCAATTTACCTCTGGTTTACCCTGCATTCAAATGTGGTGTAAGAGTGTGTGTGTGTGTGTGTGTGTGTGTGTGTGTGTGTGTGTGTGTGTGTGTTGTCAAAGTGCTAAATAGCTCTATATTGTGATAGTAAGCGTTACTATATAATAATAATATAGTTTAATAATAACAGTGTTCGTTCAGTAACAGGGGTCTCCCCGTCTCTCCAGCTCTTTAGTAAAATGCATGTCCTATACCAATGTCATCAAATCAGGAGAGAAAACCCATATTGGACTCAGGATAAACAAGTGAAACTGGAAGTGATGAAAAAGAAAATCAATAAAAATGAGCAGATGAAATTGAAGCTGATAAATGTGTTCTCTCTCCTGACTGGATGAAATTGTTTGTGTCCCACCAATATTGTATCCTGAGCACCAAGAATAAAGATAATAAATACTCCACTCTGAGTGCCGAATTTAACCCGTTAAGACCGGGAACGCATCTGTGTCATTTTTAGCGGCGCGGATCCTGCTCTTTACCTGACTTTGTCCGTGTTCACCGTCAACGTTCTGATTGGTCAGACCCGTCAACGCTCTGATTGGTCAGACCCGTCAACGCTCTGATTGGTCAGACCCGTCAACGCTCTGATTGGTCATACCCGTCAACAAAGTGATTGGTCAAGCTTCACATGACACGTGTGTTTATAAACACATTATAAACACATATCGATGACAAAATGTATCAAAGGCGCCGCTACCTTCACACAGGGTGTGATTTTTAGATTTCTTTGGGCTATTCAAAAATAGCAGATATACGAGCTTGTATATCTGCTATTTTTGAAAAATCTTGAACATTTGTGCAAGTTTTATATGTTTTTTAAAGCGAACGTTTTTAACTCAAATTTTTTCTTGTGGGGAATCTACAAATGTCTTCAAAATCCTAAAATGTGTTTTTTTGAAAAAAATGTTGCAATAACATCAGTGGTGCTCAAACCTTTGTCTAGGACCTCCCAAAATTATGTTTTGGCCGCGGACCCCCCCCCCCCCATCTGAAAATATTTGGTTCCAGGGACCCCCAGAAGCAAAGATTTGAGTTAACAAGACCAGGAGACCTGGTTGTGCCAGACCTAAGCCGGTGTTGTGTGAAGTCTAATTCTAAAGTAAGGTAGGAGATATATCTTTTAGTCGTCTTTCATCTCAGAGAAATCAAGGTGCTTTTCCTTGACGTTAGGGAGGTAGACCAAATGAACATCAACATCGGTCAAGGACGGACGCTGTTCTATCTCTCTTTTCCTCTTCCTCTTAATGGACTCCATTGGCAAGGTTTGCTAAATGAATCGAACTTTCTTCGATATACTGATAGGGGGAACCCTAATTTATGGATAACAAGACCAGGATATTTGACATTGAAGGTCTAATTGAAATCTTTGTGGCTTACGTTATATACCAACTGTATTTATACTTGTGACATAATACTGATGTCACGAATAGTCTGTGCCTATTTATTCATGCATAAGAAACCTAACCACAACCAGACACACCATGTATGGACAAATTGGTGACAAAGGCTTGTGTAGGCCATACCTTTCAGGTCTGGCAAAAATGTATATCTATCTATTCAAAGATTTGCACACATTTTCACCATAAAAAAATAAAATAAAAAAAGCAGATCTATATATATCTATATCTGCTACTTTTGAATAGCCAAATAAATCTTTATGGGTTAAATCAGTTTGGCTCTGTCCAGATTACAATATGACGTCATTCAGAGGTTCAGGGGGGACGGGTACCATCCTAATTTCGGCTGTTCGGTGCCGCCGAGATGTTGTGACATCCCAAACTCATTTGGGCGTTCCGCGTTTTTACCCTCATTCATTCAGCCCAGCTTCAAGTTCATTTTGTCGGCAGTGAAGCCGAGGAAAGTTGTGGTAGTTTGGAAGAGACACAAGCCAACTTCCAGGACGAACAAAAACCTCTGAAATCTCTGTCTAGTGAAAAGTGACCATTCATAAACACAACCAATAGCTAGAAAGGGAACACCTTCATATACGTTTTTGTTGAGAAATTGTCTTTAGTAGATTTATTTGATACCTCCGTCACAAATTCCCCACAATATCCAGGTATTTATTTAACCATCTGTTCCACTTCCAGGCAGTGGTGCTTGGACAAAAGTTTTAAGCTGCCAAATGATCTGAACGAGCCACGTTTGAAATGACACACACACACACACACACACACACACACACACACACACACACACACACGTGACGGAGGAGAGTGCGTAGCCATTCCGACCACATTGTTCAAGTGAAGCAGTTTGTTTATGTTAATAGGCTCTATGCACAGCAGCCATATTGGGAATGAATTGGGCCCCTTCCTTACTTCCTTCACAGGTGTTACCAATGATACTAATTAAGGCTCTGTTCCATTTAGCGTGGCATAGTGGTTGTCTAATTTTCAAGGACCCCCATAACTCTGAGAGTGTACAACACTCTCAGAGTTACACACCCACCATTAAGGGGCCATTTGGGAACCAAAATTGAGTGTTTCTAGTGAGCCAACATGCACGATATCAGCACCCTGAGCAGAATGGAACAGAGCCTTCATTAGTATCATTGGTAACACCTGTGAAGGAAGTAAGAAGAGGCCCAAGTTCTTTCCAATATGGCTGCTGTGCATAGAGCCTATTTATTGAATGAGTCTGCATTTGAAAATAAAGAGGCTGTACATGTAATATTAATCAATATTGAACAACTAACGTGACACACTTATCGGCTAAAGCTAACCGTTTGTTTAGAAACAACTGTGACAGTACGGCAAAGTGTTTTCCTTGCCATTTCTCCTCTTCGCGGGGTCTGTCCCCACTCCCCAGCCAGTGAGAGGCAGCCGACACTGTAGTCTCGTCAGACCCAGCCCCACAGAGTGTCAGCTATATTACTCAAGTACTTAAATACTTAACCACACACTCCGGAACATACTAAGAAAACACCTCTTAAAAGTGGTTAGTTGAACCCATTTAGACCTGAGGCAGATTTTAAAAACGCCTTCTAAATCCTAACCTAAGTTTTCTGAAAAAACATCTAAATGACACAGATGCATTCCAGGTTTTAAAAGGTATAACAACGTAAAGACTTTTAACATTTAACCAGCTTCTGTGGCAAGTTGTGGTTAAGTTGACTTCCTGACCTGGTACAAGTCTGTGAAGTGTCCAAGATCAATGTCATTCCTGATATTGTCAATCAATAGGCCGATCGCTAAGTCCCACGCGACCATGGCTATTGTCCAATCCTAGCTTAGCAACGGTTGCTACTTAGACAACTCCACCATTCTACACCATTCTAGGAGTCCATATGATCTACCACGCACACACACTATAACTAAGAACATTAATAACACCAACAGGATACCAGGTGAAACGTTGCTGCCTGTGGAATCTGCAATCTACATGGCCAGAACGGTTGGAAGGGGCATTTTTTTAAATCAATTTCCCAAGAGACACACACACCACACACAAACACACGTCAGGGGAAAATGACAGCTCACCGGCCCAGTAAAAACTTCCATATGGTGTTGGGGTCGGTCAGTTCGAGTTCAACACACCACGGTCCCCGGAGCTAAGCTCTGCGATTCTGCTCGCTATTAGCACATTGCGTGCCAATCGCGTATAGTAGTTCTACGCGAACCTAAACAGCGCAGCGTGCGAGTCGCGTAGATCTACGTGAAGTGGTCTTTTTTTTCTTTTTTTTTTTATCCGCCATTATCTTGGTGTTGTTTTTCTCCGCACTGAACGCCGTTTAATAGAAACTGCGACTACTGCAAAATGGAATGTCGCCGATTGAAAATTTCTTCTCTGGGCCACTCACACAGCTACCCTGTGTGTCTACAAACAGTTTAACGCGCGATCATAAGGTATTTAGCGAGGTCTGTGGCGAGGTGAAAAAAACAACAATAAATCGCTGGCACTGGTGAGTACATTATGATATTAAACTCTGGCATGGAATGTGTTAAAAGTGCTTAGTTGTCTTTTAAGTGCTACTATGTGTCGTCTTGCGTACCGTGCGGTAGACAAACATTCCTGTCTGATGATAATGGAGTTAATGTAGATGACATAGTAGATTGATATCAAATGCCATAGATCCATTTGTCTTTGGAAGTGAAAAGAAGATTTGCCTGCATTTTGTTTGTTGAAATAGTAATGGCATGCACATTCTTCCAGTGCATAATGCAGGACTCGTCGACGAGATTAGGCAGAGCTTTTTGGAGCTCTGGCTCCAAAAATGGACAATTATTTTACGAGGTAAATTATTAAAATCCAGAAGCAAACAGCTTGCTTCTGCCATCATTACCTTGGAGCTTAGTGAATGGTCTATTACTATAGTACTGTTTAGCTGAAACGTCTTTTCCCCAAAAAACAGAAAAAAGTGAAACGCATACAATGTAGACTCATCTCTGTATTCGACCCAACAACCATACAGTAATGTACAGTGATCAAACAATCTGTGACATTAAAATGCTAGAGAATCAGCAGTATATAGAGGATCCTTTACATTTCCAAGCAACATACGTTTTTTTCAGAAAACTCTTAGGATTTAGAACAGTTGTTTAGAACGGCAGCTCTCAAAAAGAGCAGATCTACAAGCGTGTCACTTCGTCTTCATTGAGTCTCAATCGAGTCTCCCACCGGAGACTCGATGGTCATCAAATTGCTGGTTTAGTAATGCGACAAAAACAAAAAGAAATGTACATGAATTCAAGTCTTCATGGGGTGTGTAATTTTTTGAAAATAAGTAATGTTTTGGGTGAACTACTCCTTTAATGGGTTAAGAATTCTGCCACGAACAGGCTTCCAAGGCACTGGACATTTACACCAATACTAACCAACTCAGCTGTTCCCCCAAATGCCAAGCTAAGCTGTGGCGCTTTATTGGCCTACGGCTTCTAGTCCACACACTTAATAAGACACTGAAAGCCCACATCTAGAGTAGACAACACACAGCAGCACATGTGGCAAGTCTGGCGACACATGTTGACCAGCCCAGACAAAGTGGGACTTTCTCTTTTAACAGCTGAGTGTGTTGGGTGGTGACAGACCAAGTGTCTGAGGACACACACATGTAGGACATGTGGCTGTGTTTTCAGTGGAGGGATAATGGGACTTAGACCTCAAGTATAACATAAAATAAAATAAGACATTTGGTTTTCTTTTGACAATAACTTAACTGTTTTTTGAAAAAAAGCATGTTTCTATATCAGTGGTTCTCAAACTTTTTCATGTCAAGGACCCCCAAAATGATATGTATTTGGCCGCAGACCCCCCATCTCAAAATGTTTGCTCCAGGGACCCCCAGAAGCAAAGAATAGAGTTAAAAATGTTCGCTTTAAACAATATATATTCAAAGATTCACATATTTTCATGATTCTTCAAAAATAGCAGATCTACAAGCTCATAGCGCGGCACCGAGTGCCGCGCTATGAGCTTGTAGATCTACTATTTTTGAATAGCCAAAGTGTAAATTAATGCTTATTAGCTCAAATCAAAAAATGACACAGATGCTTCTTCAGGTCTTAATGGGTTAAGATTTCTTTTGGCCATTAAAAATAGCAGATATACAAGCTCATAGCCCGGCACTCCCGCGCTATGAGCTTGTAGATCTGCTATTTTTGATAAATAAAATTGAAAATGTGTGCAAATCTTTGAATATAGTGTATATATTTTTTAAGTGAACATTTGTAACTCAAATCTTTGCTTCTGGGGGGTCCCTGGAACAAAATATTTTGAGATGGGGGTCTACGGCCAAATACATATCATTTCGGGGGTCCTTGACATGAAAAAGTTTGAGAACCACTGATATTATAGCAACATAATTGTTTTACTATTAGGAGAATCCCCAGAAGCAAAGATTTGAGTTACAAATGTTTGCTTTAAAATATATATATTCAAAGATTTGCAAACATTTTCACGATTTTTTTTTAGCCAAAAGAAATTAAAAAAAATTACACTGTATGCGTTCCCGGTCTTTAATGGGTTAAAGTTGTATCCTGCCTGTTCAGACAGGTCCAACTTTCTGAATAGAAACAGAAAACAAAAAGAAAGCAAACACCACCACCTGAAAAACTAAAGCAAATCTATACTCCTAAATGGGATGCAAAGACTAAAACATCAAGACTGTCAACACTCCTGATCTTTGTTTTGTTTGCCTATTTCTATTGTTGCCATGATGAGATGTTCTGTCAACTTGTATATTATCTCCGCCAGGCCGGTATGTCTGAGGCAGGGATTATGTTTTCGCTTCAGATTCCATTCTGGCTATGACATTGGCTTGTAAACTTTAAGGAAGGGTCCCATTTAGCGGGAAAATTACACAAATGATGAACGCACTTGAATCACACATTGAGGGGCCTCTACACAATGCAGAGCCAAAAGTGATTTCAATGACACCCATAGGAGGTACCACAAATGATAGAAATGTCACAGTTTGTTGCGGGAATATGATTTTTCCCACCAAATTAGGCACAAATAAGCTCAAGTCGTGTGACAATGATCGTCAAACAGGGTTTTGATACTCCGTAACGTTTAACTGCCTTGAAAAAAATGGTGGGCGGGGCCCATTTAGATAAACACCATATCATCATAAACACAACATCCACTCAGCATTGGTGACGCGTTGTAAGCTTGTATATCATCTTTTTTCAGCAAAGATGTTGAACCCATTGAGACCTGAAGCCGATTCTACATGTCTCCTGAATCTCAACAGTTTTCTGAAAAACCTATCTAACTATATAAATGGCGACCGACTTCCGCACCCTCGGTGGGGACACCCCACAGCTCTGTTATCGAATAAACAACGCACCGCCAGACCACATGTCGCCAACTGACTCGCCACGGCGGACGCGCTGAATTTACGCCTCGCGTAGGGGACATCTCATTGCTCACTACACCTTTTCCACCGCGCAACATAATTAATTCTACTCACCAAATGTCGGACAAAACGGAAGGTGAAACAGTTTCGTACCGTTTACCGTGCACACCACCGTCACCGAACGGCGACGGATTTCGCCGAAACAACACCAGCGGCCGCCATTGCACTCTGCCCATCTCCTCCACAACAGCACACACGCAGCTCCTTTGCTTCAACCCCCCCCCTTCTTACGTACGTCCTTTGTTCCACCCAGGCCGTTACTTTCACTTCACTCATGTGTCGATCACAATATGTCCGTCCTTCACGTGCCATGTTCATCCCAAACACAAAAACAAACGCCGACGGCCACAGCACTGCACGTTGCCCTGGTAAATGTGGTAAACAAACCAGCTTTTAGGTTCATGACACCAAAGGACTCGACAGTGATGTCATCATTATGCAACCCGGAAGTACAAATACCAAGGATACGTCAGTGATGTCAGTCGGGTTGCCAAGTCCTGCCAGGTTTTCAAAAACAAGCGACAGAAACAAGCAAACCGTGCATGAAAAAAAAAAAAAACAGCCGAAGGGGTCCGCGATGTTCCAGGGGGGTCCCCGGGGGTCCCAACACTCACAGGGGGTCGGCGGACCACCAGGGGGTCCGCGGACCACCAAGGTAACAATCAATATTAACATTTTTTCCAAATTAAAAAAACATTTTTTTTTTCTTTTGGACAGTTTTACTCCGGCGACTTGGGTACCACAATATACACACGCACACGCTGGGCCCCGTGCGCGGCTGGGGTTGAGGGGGGCGTAGCCCCCCGAAACTCTAGTGTTTCTATATCAGTGGTTCTCAAACTTTTTCATGTCAAGGACCCCCAAAATTATATGTATTTGGCCGCCGACCGCATCTCAAAATATTTTGTTCCAGGGACCCCCAGAAGCAAAGATTTGAGTTAAAAATGTTTGCTTTAAAAATATATATATATATTCAAAGATTTGCACACATTTTCACGATTTTTCAAAAATAGCAGATCTACAAGCTCATAGCGCGGCACTCGGTGCCGCGCTATGAGCTTGTATATCTGCTATTTTTGAATAGCCCAAAGTGTAAAATAATGCTTTTTAGCTCATATCTAAAAATGACACATTTCCAGGTCTTAACCCATTGAGACCTGAAGCCGATTCTACATGTCTCCTAAATCTCAACAGTTTTCTGAAAAACCTATGTTTCTATATCAGTGGTTCTCAAACTTTTTCATGTCAAGGACCCCCAAAATTATATGTATTTGGCCGCCGACCGCATCTCAAAATATTTTGTTCCAGGGACCCCCAGAAGCAACGATTTGAGTTAAAAATGTTTGCTTTAAAAATATATATATTCAAAGATTTGCACACATTTTCACGATTTTTCAAAAATAGCAGATCTACAAGCTCATAGCGCGGCACTCGGTGCCGCGCTATGAGCTTGTATATCTGCTATTTTTGAATAGCCCAAAGTGTAAAATAATGCTTTTTAGCTCAAATCTAAAAATGACACATTTCCAGGTCTTAACCCATTGAGACCTGAAGCCGATTCTACACGTCTCCTAAATCTCAACAGTATTCTGAAAAACGTATGTTTCTATATCAGTGGTGCTCAATCTTTTTCATGTCAAGGACCCCCAAAATTATATGTATTTGGCCGCGGACCCCCATCAAAATATTTTGTTCCAGGGACCCCCAGAAGCAACGATTTGAGTTAAAAATGTTCGCTTTAAAAATATATATATTCAAAGATTTGCACATATTTTCATGAATTTTCAAAAATAGCAGATCTACAAGCTCATAGCGCGGCACTCTGAGCTTAGCCGCGCTATGAGCTTGTATATCTGCTATTTTTGAATAGCCCAAAGTGTAAAATAATGCTTTTTAGCTCAAATCTAAAAATGGCACAGTTCCAGGTCTTAATGGGTTAATGGGCTATAGAGCACACCTCCAAAACCTCTTCTGTGACGCAAACTCAAAGTTGCACCATCTGTCGTATAAACTGTATTTCCCCTGCAGCTTCCTCAAGTCCTGATGGCTGCACCACACGACTGACACAGCCATGGGTAGGCAACACGGCCTGGCGGAGACCTGCGCTCCGAGGAGTGCACTTTTCTAGTTACAAAAGGCTCTATGCACAGCAGCCATATAATCACTTCCTTCACAGGTGTTACCATGATACTAATGAAGGCTCTGTTCCATTTAGTGTATAACAGTGGTTTCCACGACCCCCATAACTCTGAGAGTGTACAAATGGAACCAAATGGACCCTTACGGGTCCATTTGGTTCCATTTGTACACTCAGAGTTACACCCATACGGGGCCATTTGGAAGCCCATGAGGGTCCCTGGACCCCAACTTTAGACCCACTGGTGTAGCAGAGTGTTTCCAGTGAGCCAACATGCACACAATATCAGCACCCTGACTCTGTTTGACAAGAATGGAACAGAGCCTTCATTAGTATCATTGGCAACACCTGTGAATGTCTTCATAATATGGCTGCTGTGAATAGAGCCTATTTGAAGACAGTGGGCAGGAGATTTTCTTATGTTGATCTGTCCTCGGCAGCAATCAAAGCCATGCTGCTTCCATCAACAACAAAAGTCCGGATAGACAGCAGCACTTCACAGCCACACGAAAGGAGACAGATCCAAACGCACTGGGATAACACTAATGTGTGTATTTAGTAGTAAATGGACTGCATTTTATAGCACCATAGCAAGAGTTTTACAATGCATTTCACATTGACCCACCAACAAGACAGCGGAGGAAGCCATGCAAGGCACCAAACTGCTTATCGGGAGTAGTTATGGGTTCAGTGTCTTGCTCAAGGATAATTCGATGCGCAGTCAGGAGGAGCCGGGGATCAAACCGAGAAACTTCTGATTCCTAGATGACAACTACATATTATGAGCCAATGCCGCTCCTCAACTATTAGTGTAACATAATCGCTGTTAACAGATAGATATTGTCTTTGCTTGTTGTGTTTAATACATATATGCACATGACATTATTCTCCCAGATACACAATTAACTATACAAGTGGCTCCTTTGAGTGCCCTGCCAGGCCGGTTTGCCTACCCAGGGCTGTGTCAGTCGTGGGGTGCAGCCTTGCATGTGTGGCACTGTGTATCTCATTTGGCTCTGTGTTGTTTAAAGGCCCATACACAGACAGGCTCATGGTGTGTGTGTGTGTGTGTGTGTGTGTGTGTGTGTGTGTGTGTGTGTGTGTGTGTGTGTGTGTGTGTGTGTGTGTGTGTGTGTGTGTGTGTGGGGTCATTTAAGTTGGTTGTGTTTAGGTTACCCCTCCCTTATGTCAGCAGCTGTTTGACAACCAGCAATCCAATTACAACTTGACTTGTTTTAGCACTAGCAGTGACACTGTTCAAACGTTGGCAGTTGTCATAGATCTGCCACGCAAAGTGTTCAAACCATACTATTAGTGGAGTATAGATGCAGGAATGGAGTGTGCGGAATGTTTTGCCTTCTTCCCCAAATCTTTTTTTAAATAGTTCAAATAGATCTACAAGCTCACAATGCATCGCAATGTGATGCATTGCTATTTTTTATGTGACACCGTTGTGCGACAAAGGGCTTGTAACATAGGGCTTAAGTGGTTAATCAGACTAATTGAGTAGTTGATTATAGTTGGAAAAAAAATCCAAGTTCGTTCACATAAAAAGTATGCTTCTCGGTTATTTGATCAATCGAAAAAGTAATCGATGGCATAATCACCGAGAAAAGAATGGATTGTTTCAGCCCTAACTAGTGTGTGCTGCACAGAGCTGACGACTGGCTGCTATTGTTGCCAGATTTGGTGAGAGAAATAAGCAACCAGGTCTAGGAAAACAAGCCCAAAAGAAGCGACTATTTAGGCCACATAAGCACCTTTAAAATCAGCCATTTTCTAAAAATGTTGAATATGTGGATGATTTTTTAAACATTCTAACACATATATATGGTAAGGGGCTCCCTGGCACAAAACATTTTCAGATGGTGGTTAGGGACAAATACATATTAACTTGGGGGTCCAAACCATGAAAATATTTGAGAACCACTGGTTAAAATAGGAAGCAAGGCCAAATAAGCAACTACACTTTGAAAACAAGCCCAAACAACTGCAACCATCAATATTTACAAGCAATTTTGCAGAAAAATAAACCCAAAGTCGCTAGCAAAGCAAGCCCCAAGCAAACATGGTAACACTGCTGGCTGCTAGTGAGAGGTGATTTGCCTGAGTTATGGTGCAAAGCAAAAGAGAATATTTCATGCAAGTGTGACAGTATGGGTTCCTAAACTGTGACCAAATTAGGGTATTCCGGTTCCAGATCCCAACCCTCGACCAAATAAACTGTAGTGTCACCGTTTAGTTGATTACTGGAAAACACTGTCACTGACAGGGTCCCATGAAGCATTTCTGATTTAATAATGGTCATGCAGTGTATCTTAAAATCAAACTTACAAAATTAAGCTTGATACGTCCTAAAATAAAATGAAGAAACGAAAAAGTATTATTTAATTGGGGGCAAACCTATGCTGCTGAGTGTTTAATGAGAGTGAGACAGTGCCAACCAAATCCTTCAGGATGTCAAAGTTGTCTAGCAATATAAATGAGCAGCACGGCTCAATGAGCGTGTGCTTTGTTATTAGATAAATAAATATAATTCAGCCACTTCTTGCCAAGAGCTGACACACAATTAGAGCTGAAACACAACAGGCGACAATGAGAAAATAATGCAGGTACGGTTCCTGCATTAGTCTCTCCCATGGCTAGAAAGAGATCCAAGTCTCCAACAAATATTACTGATAATGCTTACATTGCTGCAATTATTAGAATGCTAAATATCTGGTTAATGTGAGCTATGAAATCCTACAATAAATGCACAGAATCTCTGTACGGAAGTAAGTATGCACGTATGTACGTGCGTCTGTATTCCACGTATCTCGAGAACCGTTCAATCAACCAACTTCAAATTTGGCACACGCGTCGATTCAGTCGGATAGGCGGTTGTCAAGAACTGGCAGAAAAAGGCTCTGGCCGTAGCCCAAATGAGCCAATTGATTGCCATGGCAACCCCAGCCAGAGCTTGATATGGCAAATTCCCCACACTTGCCACTTGATTACTTAAGTCTACATTTCACAGTCTGCCCTCTTCCGACGTTCTCCACAGACTTTTACCACTTAACACACAGCTCAGCTCACTTGGCCACACTGAACCTTGTATGATAACTTTTAAAGTCTCCAAGATAATAGCTCAGTGATAGTTTTTGCATGAAATTCAACCTTGCATCATTAAAAAAACTGAGAACCACGTCCTCTTTTTAAATTTCACACTGGTATCGGATCGGTACTCAGTATAGACCGATATGCAAGTTATGGGTATCGGAATCGGCAACGAAAGAATGGTATCGGTACATCTCTATTTTCAACTCAAGGCGCCTGGAAGCGCTCCCAGGTGAGCGCTCCGGCGTTTTCAGCCAGGGAAAAAAAGTCTCAGTGGACACGGCATCTTATTGCTCCAAGTCACTCTGGGTAATAGGTTATCTTTGCACTTTGGGAAGTTCAAGGATAGCTGCTGCTGCGACGGCTGTGGGATTATTTTTGATTTCAAATCATTTCATCAGTATTTTAGCAGTTTTTGGCTTCTGGTGAGACGGTTTCATTTTCAATAGACTCCGGAGAATTTCAGTGAAAACTGATCACTGTAATGCCCAGAAAGCAGAGATCTACAAAAATGAACAACATGACCTGACCGAGCTTGTAGATCTGCCATTTTCGATTTGTGAAAAACCATTGTACGACAGACTATACATTAGACATAACCTGACTAATTATTTAATTTGAAATAGAAAAAGTAAGATTACAAAAATACAGTATTTAAAAGAAAAAAAAGAATGTTTGTGAACCCAGTATCGTGAATCCTAACTAATCTTGAGTTGACTGAAACGTTAAATCCCTTAGTAATACATTACATTTGCAGTGCATTTTATTTAGGCTTGTGCTTGTGTTGGGCAGTAAAAGTTATGCAGTGTTTTGTAATTTTGCAAAATTCTAATATGTAATATTCAAATATGTAATTTGCTTTATTTGCCGACGCGTTTCGCCGTGTTGACTTCATCAGGTGCTATACATATCGTAGCATATTTATTTCTATATATTTTTTCAACACGAAAAGAGTGCATAAGTCTTCAACAGAAACAACGGTCTGAGATGATACGTGGAGACTGGAGAAATGTCTTCATTCTACTTGCTCCAAGTCTAGGCAGTATCAATGACACCTAACCATTGGTGGTGATACAATGACCCAGTTCTGTCAGAAATGTTGAACCTCCAGTTACCGTGCATAGATGGCAGGCCCAGAGCTGCAACACAGCCAATGCACAGTGTCAGCCAGGCCAGTCACTCACAACCGATAAAGTCGTTAAAGAAGGAGAGTGAGTCATAACCCATCACACCTCAACAAAAAAAAAAATCACCAGCAACATGGTCGAGCAACAAACACTGGCAGTGGATGCTGATAAACAGGGAAAGAATGCATGCAATTGTTTAGGGCGGGGGTCTTCAATAGGGGGTCCTCAGAGTTAGTACAGGGGGGCCGCCAAATCTTTGCGTGGTAAGAACTTTTCTTACATTAACCAGTTGCACCACTAGCATCCCTATTCTGAGGAGAACTTTAGCCAAAAATACAAGCTCACAAGACCTCGCACTGCGAAGCGTTGTGAGCTTGCAGATCAGCTATTTTCGCAGTATGTAACATATGCATATAGATTATGTGTAAGCAAATAAACACAAAACATTAATTTACTCAACACTGTTGGTAGTGCTGTCAAGTCAGTCTATGAAGCTAATCTATCTATAACATCTATGAAAAAGTTTAATCTGCAACACAATTGTATACAATATGTAGTGGGGGTCCCTGCTTCATCTCTCTCAAAGCTAGGGGGTTCTTGGCCTGAAAAACCTTGGAAGACCCCTGGTTTAGGGGGAGAAATAAAAACAGGTCAACTACACAGCATGTGAAACACACATCTGTTGTGATGAATTGCCTGTGACTCCACAACTTAATTCTCAGGATGCTTGGTTTTCATGATGACAATTCAGGTGAGACAGCATCAACGCCACTGGCGAAATATGGGCTTATAATAAGTCTCTCCTGGGTGAAATGCAGGGTGCATATAATTAATTAATTTAAACGCAGATGAGGAACCAATGAAATGTACGTGACTATCTGCCAGGACCTGTCAGTGGCACACATCAACAACACAGACAGTGTCCATCTGTGTTTACATACGAGCGCTGGGCTCCTGTGTAGCATGCATGGATAAATTACTCTAGGTGTGCAGTAGTCCTTTCACCACTAATGCAGAATCACTCTGTAGCACTGGCTGATGTCTTTGGTCTCCGAGACCACAACACATCAAACTGCACTGACACAACGCCCTCTCATTATTAGAACAACCATCAATGGTGTGTGTGTGTGTGTGTGTGTGTGTGTGTGTGTGTGTGTGTGTGTGTGTGTGTGTGTGTGTGTGTGTGTGTGTGTGTGTGTGTGTGTGTGTGTGTGTGTGTGTGTGTGTGTGTGTGTGCGCGCGCGCCATGTGCTGGCAGGTCGCTCAAAACGAGAGCGATTACCAACAGAAGCATATTGGGGGATTTTGCCACATGTTTGGGGGGCGCTACCCACACTTTTAGCTGTTGCTCATTCCGAGATCGTACGATCCTACAACGTTATACCTCGTTGTAAAGGTGTCTAATCAACGATGAAATTATGTAAAACCAAAATATAATACCAAATGGTATTATTTAAGGGGAGAAATAATCGACCAAAGTTAAATTGCCAAACTTTTTGTGAGGAGTTTATATCAATGGCACATGCATTCTCGGGGGAGCAGTTACGGTTTAAGTGTCTTGCTCAGGGACAGGTGCCAGGAGGAGAACCGGTGATCTTCTGATTACCAGTGCTGGGTAATAAATATTTGAATCTCGAATACAGGTATGTCTATGGTGGGGGGAAAAAATGTGCATTCAAATCTGAAAATGTATATTCCATTAGTGGAGGTGGCTAACACACAATGTTTTATCATGTCAAGTCTGTGCATGCTGACTGTCTTCTGCACCAGACAAAAGAGGCCCATATCATTAGTATTTTGATCCCAGCCTTTTCAACCAGTATGGGCACTGGACCATCCATGCTCAAGTGTTTTGTCACTTTACACGCCGTCATTTATGATGCTCGCCTCGCGCTGCTGAAACACTAGCAGGATTAATGTACCTGTCCAGTAGGCTACAAAAGTCATTATTTCATGTCTGAAAACATTCAAGTAGAACTCTCAGAAGGTAAAACCCGGGTAAAATAATAGGTAACACAGCAATACGTGGACCTGTCACTCTGAGAAAACATGAAATAAATATATTAGTTTGCATTACCATATCTTTTTCTTCACAAAAGACAACGAGCCCTGATGTGGATATTACTGCCTACAAACCAGTTACATTACATGAATTATGTTATGCACACCATTTAATACAACATATAATAATGTTAATATAATTTCTAACATTCTGAGCTCAGGTAACAGTAGCCACTACCCACTAAGCTACGGCTGCCCACCAAACAAACACATGTTTGTGTGTATGAACATGAGGTTCATTTAAGGCTCCAGTATGTTTCCAATAAATAAGATGCACAACAAGGTCAACACGTTATTGCTTTCCATTGTGTTGTTTGTCAGAGAATATATTAATTCATGAGGTTATATGTAATACATTTATTTAAGTTGACAATGTGTCATCTAAACATTTGACTTTTTCTTAGCTCATTCAGTGCCAATGACGTGTAACACGTACATATTTCCCAAAGCCCAGTGCCAATGATGTCAGAACAGTGTTTACAGTGTTTACGCTGAAAACACTGGTGCTCTTCGCCAACCTATGACTTCCGGGGGAAGAGTATACCCGGAAATAACGTGATCACAACAAATCCAGCCCCGTCCGATCTAAAAGGTTAAAGGATTTAGAAAAATACATGTTTCTCTGCTTTCTTGTTTTTTTCTGTTAGCGAGAGCAAGCTATATCCTAACAATACCAATCCCTAGTAACAGGCTACATGTTCTATTGTATTGGGCCCTGGGATCACTTTTGTAGTTCTAAACTTCAGGTAAGACTTCTGAAAACTAGCACAGATGCTCCATTGCGCAGAAGGAATCAAAGTCATCACTTGACCACTTACACACTTCACTGACCGGAGGTCTCCGGGTTCTACGCAGGGCAGCAGGCCCCCTACTTTGATTTTCCTCTACACCAGGGGTCTTCAACAGGGCGTCTACAGGGGGGGGCCGCCAAGTCAGTGTGTGATAAGAACTTTTTTTTTACATTAACCTTAAACCCTATTGAGGGGAATAATAGCCTAAAAAGCCGATCTAAAAGCTCCCTATTTTCGGGAAAGAGATGTGGTGTACAGGGGAAAAAGAGCGAATCAAGTACATAGCTAACGGTCACATTTAAGTATCCAGGGGGGGCTAAGTGTTAAATATCTGAAAATCCATATTAATATGAATCCAACATGTTAATAAAAAAAGATAATGTGTAAAACAAACAAAGAGCATTCATTTACACAACACTGATGATAGTGCTGTCAAACAAGTCTATGCAACCATCTATGAATTAGTTGAATCTGCAACACAATTCTATACAATATGTAGTGTAGTCTCGTTCTCAACTAAGGGGTCCTTGACCTAAAAAACGTGGAAGAGACCCCTGCTCTACACCAAATATCTGTGCTGGAAATAGCCAATCTACAACCTCATCAGCATACGGTAAACGTGTAGATTTCCCTGCAAATTCACCTGAGAATAGGGATGCTAGGGTTCAAGTGATTAATTTGACCCGTGTTCATTTTCTTTTTCTCTTCTTACCTTGTTTGCTCTATCCTATGTCTATCTCCTCTCTGTTCATGAAAACTAAAATGATAGAGCGCACTCGGGGTGGGGGGGGGGGGGGGATGAGTAATACAAACAACCCCCTGCATTTATTTTCTCACCATATTTTTGATGGTCAAAGTGTTTTCTACAACTGCTACAATGAACACACAAGAAGTATACGGTCATAACACACGTGTGCACACCTCTGAGGTCGCACCATGCTGGGTGAATAGATATAGTTGCCGTCTACTTTAAAGTTTAAAGTAGCGAGATAATACATCCACTTGTAGATCGGTCGCTATTTTTGCACAACACTGTTGTCCAACGAAGTACGGCATTAACTTGCGTATAAATATAACAAATTTAAATATGGAGGATATAATGTAACTGTACATACTGAAATGTGGGATTATTAGACTGCAACAAAACAAGCCAGCCAGCACACACACTACGATCACTCAAAGATCCAACGAGGGACCACATACTACCAGGCCATTCCATGAAGCAAATCTTAACATTCTCATGCAAGCAATCATATTAATCATACAGTGAGCTATATCCACATTTGTAGGCCTATGGCTAGATGTCTGAGCTGTAAATGGACTGTAAACTAGCAAGAAGTAATAACTTTTTAATGCAAAGACATAAAAAGACTGGAGCCATATATCTACCTTTATTTGACTTTTTTCACGACATCTGTATCTGCAATTATGCAGCCGATGTGTCCCGATGTTTAACAACTTTCAGGCCAGGGTGTAAGGTACATTAGTAGGGGCAGCACCAAAGAGACAGCATTCCTCCAGAGCATGGGTCTTCAACAGAGGGTCCGGGACCCAGCTACTACATGGGCTTCAAATCTTTGTGTGATTTTTTTACATTAACCACTTGAACCCTAGAATCCCTATTCTGAGGAACATTAGCCAAAAACAGCAGATCTACAAGTTCACACGCCTAGCAGCGAGCTTGTGTGAGCTTGTAGATTTCGGCAAAGAGGTTTGGTGCAGAGGGGGAAAAAAAGGGCAGACCAAGTGCAGAGCCAATGGTCAAAGTATAGGCTCTATTAACAGCAGCCATACAGTGTTACCAATGATACTAATGAAGGCTCTGACCCATCTAGCACAGTGGTTTCCACGACCCCCATAACTCTCAGAGTTACACACCTGTAAGGGGCCATTTGGAAGCCCATGAGGGTCCCTGGACCCCAACTGTAGACCCACTGGTGTTTCCAGTGGGCCAACATGCACAATATCAGCACCCTGACTCTGTTTGACCAAGAATGGAACAGAGCCTTCATTAGTATCATTGGTAACACCTGTGAATGTCTTCATAATATGGCTGCTGTGAATAGAGCCTATTGGGGGTTTAAGTAGGTCTGAAAATACGCATAAAACATTAATCCAAAATATTAATAGAAAAAGATTGTGTAAACAAACAAAAAACATTCATTTACACAACACTGGTGAGAGTGCTGTCAAACAAGTCTGCTCTCTCAGCTAAGGGGTCCTTGGTCTGAAAAACGCTTAAGAACCCTGCCTCAGAGAGTAGATCCAAGGCTGCGACAACTTTTTGTTTCGTAAATGAATGCCCTACTTGGTCGTAGAAGGGCGTCGCACAAAAGTAGCAAAAATACCCTATCTACAGGATCACAAATTGCTGTGATACAACACCTTATGAGCTTGACTGTAGATCTGCAATTGTATAAAAAAAATTAAGTACGTCTGTAGGTTTTATAAATATTGAACAAATACAACATATTAACAAGAGCTTGTAACTAAATAATAACTACAACGCAGGTTGTTTTGTTTGTTTTCATTTCCTAAAAAAAACAGTTTTGGACATACAAGGTTTCCGCCCGACAGCGAAGATATGTTGCATTTAAATGTGTTGTGATTTGTGTTGTTTTTATATGGCTGCTACCTTGGCCAGGTCTATCTTGTAAAATAGATTTCTGATCTGAATGAGACTTCCTGGCAACCAAAAATGTAAATCAAACAAACTGTGCACTGTCCCATTGCAACCATGCAGTGTGTTATGCAACAACAAAAATGCCAGAGAAAGCGCGCAAACTCAGATGCAAATAAGGTGGTTTTGTGGTCAACGAGTATGGCTGTGCTGCGTGGCCCAGACAGACACCGTTATCCACCGAGTTTCTGCAACAGTACCGTTTCTGCAACAGTACCATTTCTCAACGTCAGTTCTGGGGACCACCAAATCAAGGTCACTCTTGAGTGTGTGCAAATGGAACCAAATGGACCCTTATGAGTCTAACTCTGCATGTATAAATGGAGCCAAACGGACCCTTATGAGTCTGGAACTCTGAGAGTTACTTTAAATGAACACTGAGGATTGCACAGTGTAGATCGGGGTCCAGAGATAAATAATTCTATCAAATGGGGGTCCGTGGGCTAATGCATATCAAACTGGGGGTCCTTGAAATTCAAAAGGTTGAGAATCACTGTGCTAGGCTACAGCACTGCTTCATGCAGCTATCCTACACCACCTAGCGAGCACATCCAGAGTGCTGGACCAGCCCTTCAAACCATGAGCTGTCAAACACCAGCCGACACATGCACAGACGTTTTGCTTTGCCCCGTTGTTAAGTTTGCAGCTCGTTGCGTTGCAGTTGCAGGTCCAACAAATGCATCTCAAACTCAGCTTGCCATCTGAATATGACACACAGACACACAGCAGAGAAGCGATGCAATACTGTAAACAAAAGACACTGACATGACTGTGGCTCCTACTGAGAATGACAGGCGTGACACACCAACGGTCTAAGGCTCAAAGGAAACACCGGGGAAAGCTTCAGGGTCGATCCTGTTCATATCAAACCGGGTAATATCGTTGCTGCCGGTGTCACTCCTCCATGTCCCGCCATCTTGGACCGACCCAGTCCCTGGCAGCCATCCAGCCATTAACGTTACTTGTAAATGTCAAGTCGTTTGCAGACTTTCTCGTTCAAAAACAAACCGGTCAGGTCCTGAACGCGACCAGCACCGAACTCAATGCAAAGCAGAACGCACAGACAACTAGAAAGCACCCTCACCCTCCTCCCTGACAGTTCAACAAACAGCTTCCTCTCCACCCTGCAGGATTATAACTTAAACGTTTACTACACATCATCATCATCATTATCATGCACCCACTGATGCATTCACGAATAACAGCACGAGATGGACGCCGTCTGCAGAGCAACAACATTAAAGTTTCCTCATTAATAGAATAGTGCAACAATGACACACACACACACACACACACACACACAGTGCTACACAAAAACAAAGCCACGGTGAGGTCTGTTAAGTGTATAAAGGCTATGGTGTTGCGTTTTGCAAAGCAGCATAGTGAATAAGAAAGCGCTGGTGCTGCTGCTTAAGGGCCGGGGTGACCCAACATGAACTAGCCGGAGAGGAGCGTCCTTTCCCCGGCTGCTGCGGCCGCAGGTGCAGCCTCCTCCAGTTAGCAACATTAGCTCCCCGTCCAGGCTAACAGAGAGGAGGCTGCGCTGTGCGGGGCTATACGTTAATACACGTTCCCCTGTGCGTGTAGGAAACAACGCGTTTCCAACCGGAGAAACGCACGTCGACACCCCCCCCCCCCCCCCCGTTGAAAGGCGTTAATTCGAGCAGGGAGTCGAACCGGGAGGCCTCCTCCCCGGTGAACCAACGGGGGCCTTGCTTTATGCTTCTTGTTATGTGTGTGTGTGTGTGTGTGTGTGTGTGTGTGTGTGTGTGTGTGTGTGTGCGGATACAGGATAGGTGGGCACTATATAGGGGAAGGGGACATCTGGGCTCCTCGGTGTAAAATTGGCTATTTTGTCCAAAATGTTTTTAAAAATAAAATATTTGAAAAATGGTCTCAAGTATAAGTATACATGATGTGAACATGCACGTTATATCAATATACATACTTCATTTTATCCTTCAACTTCTTGTTTATGCCCCCAAAATGACTGGATATACGGGATTCGTAGCAATGTATAGCAATTGTAGATACATTAGACCTGAATGGTCAAACGTGTAAGCATGTTCTAATCATGTATTGCTTAAGAACACCTTTCAAATGTTCTTTTTTTAACCATTTTTTGGACAAAATAGCATATTTCACGTCGAGGTGCCCAGACGTCCCCTAGTACTAGTGCCCACCTATCCTGTTACCGTCTGTCTGAACCGCTCCTCTCTCGGTTCTCTAGCTAAGCTAAGCTAACGGTGGCTAAAGCCCCACAACAAGCAAGCCGCCCCGCGCCGCCCGCCGTCAGGCAGCAGCGCGAGCGAGCTCTCTCCGTAAACCCGCTCGAGCCGGGCCGTTAGGTTACCGGCTGTTAGTAGTTTACCTTGACGAGCAGGGCCTTCTTCGTCCTGCTGGCGCCATCTTCACGAAGCCTCTGAAACCCGAACAGTGAGCTGCACAAAAAAGAAAGGGGGGAAAAACACACACACAAGAAAGAAACAAACTGTCAGTTAACCCGTTGAAACTAGGTTTTCTTCCCCCCTCGGCACAACGCGTCGACAACGTCGAGCAGAAAGAGGGGGAAGAAACCCCTAGTTTTAACGGTTGGAAAATGGAGCGTTGTTAAAAAAACGAGGGGGGGGGGGCGCCGTGCCGTGCCGACCTGTCCACGCCGACCAGAGCGTCCCTCTCCTGGGCTGTCAGCGTCGGGAAGTCCTCCTGCTGCTGCTCGGGTGGCTCGCCGCCGCTGCTCGCTTTTCCCCCCGCCGCCATTTTCTTTTCCTCATCACCAGCAGCCGCAACGGCGACGACGACGGCGGCGGCGGCGACGGCAGCGCGAGCCGAGCGCGAGACACTCCGAGCGGCGGCGATGATGGAGGAGGAGGAGGCGACACCACCACCACCACCGCGAGATTGCATGGAAATCAAATTAAATTTGAAATTAAAATGTTTTTTTTTTTAAACTGTTAAAATGTCGTGGTTAAAAAAAAACTGATGAGAAAGTTTAAAAGAAAGAACAGAAAAAAAAAACCCGATGCGGTTCTTCGGTGTTGAAGTACAACAACGTTTTCTCTACAGACGGGGACATGGAGGAGCGCGAGCGCAGCGGCTCTATCCTCGAAACGTCACATTTTTTCGAATAGTAATTCGAAAAATGACTATTCGAATTAATATTGCTATTGTCCTTGATGGTGTCTCTGGTTGGAAAAAAAAGAAAAAGCGAAGATGTAGCGGTTAATAATCCGGGAATGGAAATTCTGTGTGATTTTTTCTGGACCATGTAAATCCTTTGCAGCCACGGAGCTAAAGTTGTTATAATTGTGTCACCCGAGCGAACCCACGCGCCGCCGTGGCCACGCCCTCCCGTGCCTCTTCGGCCAATGAGAGCGGCCGCGTGCCACCATATGACTGTCTTTGCTATTATGTTTATTTCCCATACATTACATTCACATAATATTCAACTCTATGTATTCCCATACAGTACACTTTCATGTTGTATTGAACTCTGTGTATTCCCATAGTGCATCATTTCTTATTAAAATCCTGCGTATTCCCACCTAGTAGGCCTACACGTCGGTACATTCATATTATATTCA
This sequence comes from Gymnoscopelus microlampas, assembly GCF_963454915.1. Lineage (NCBI taxonomy): Eukaryota > Metazoa > Chordata > Actinopteri > Myctophiformes > Myctophidae > Gymnoscopelus > Gymnoscopelus microlampas. The sequence goes on along the minus strand of NC_139961.1, from coordinate 16,112,608 downwards.
ACTCTTGTGTATTCCCATACAGTAGGCCTACACACTTTCATATTTTATTCAACTCTTGTTTATTCCCATATAGTAGGCCTACATACTTTAATATTTTATTCAACTCTTGTTTATTCCCATATAGTAGGCCTACGGTACATACATCCATACGTCCATCCATACACACATACATATATTCATATTATATTCAACTCTTGTGTATTCCCATACAGTATACTTTCATATTTTATTCAACTCTGTTTATTCCCATATAGGCATATGGTACATAGTTACATTCATATTAGGCCTATATTCAACAATGCAAAATGTTTATTCCCATGCATTACATTCACATAATACTCTTCAACTCTGTGTAGTATTCCCACACAGTGCATACTTTCGTATTGTATTCAACTCTGTTCAAATCAGCTTACAGGTTACTGGTATGAAAAACAAGAAATATGTACAATAGATAGTTTGAGGAGGAGGGGGGGGGGGGGGGGGTAGGTTAAGACTTTGACAGGGGCCATGTTTAACTCTGAGAATACAACATGTTTATTCCCTTACAGTAGCCTAAATAATACATTCATAGTATATTCAACTCTGCTATATGTTTACTCCCATATATACCTTCATATTACCTGCAACTATGTTTATTCCCATATAGTAGGCCTACATACATTCCTATTAGCCTATATTCAATTCTGCTATGTGTATTCCCAATTCACCACACACGCATGCACGCACGCACGCAGGCACACACACACACACACACACACACACACACACACACACACACACACACACACACACACATATATATATATATATATATATATATATATATATATATATATATATATATATATATATATGTATATGTATATATATATCATCAAATGCATATAAATAGTAATCTAGGATCATAGGTAAACCAAGAACCTAATATCAGTCTAAACAGTAGGCTATAATATAAAAAAAACTATAATCTGTACATTGAAACATTAATATGCAACTTAACTATACAGTATGTTAATTCCCATACATAAATTAATATGCAGCTAAACTACCATATATACAGTATGTTTATTCCCATACCTACATATTCCTATTATATTCTTACTATATCTATACGCTTGTGTTTTGTGACTACTCTGGAATCATTTACTGCAAATTATGTATTTGATTGCAAAAGAAAAACATGACAATCTCCTTCATACAGTCTTGTACAAAAATCAGTTTCTTAAAGTGATGAATCAGACAAATCACCATCTCATTATTCAAAGATATAAAGACATTTTATGGACGACACACACACACACACACACACACACACACACACACACACACACACACACACACACACACACACACACACACACACACACACACACTTTTTTTTTTAGACATGTTTTCATTTCGTATTATTCTTTATGCATACTTTCATATTATGAGGTGTATATATATTTGTTTTGGTTTTATAGTTTTTTTCTCTTTACATAGCTAATATGCATTTATATTATTCTTTATTTCATGTGTGTGTGTTGTGAAGATCAAAGCGTTGAGTGACGTGGCTGAGCGTCACGCAGAGTGGGCGGAGTCCCGTATTGTCAACAGCGGTGTAAAGTAACTGATTACATTTACTCAAGTACTGTACAATTTTGAGGCACTAAACCACTTCAGCCTGCCCCTGAAGTGGTTAATGCGACACGACACGTTGTGAGCTTCCTCCGAGGTGGAAAGACTGGTGATGCGAGGTTCGTTGTGAGCTTGTAGATCGGCTATTTTTAAATATGTAGTACTTTTACTTTTGGTACTTTAAGTACATTTTGATGCCAATACTTTAGTACTTTTACTCAAGTATTTTTTTAATTCTGGACTTTTACTTGTATAGAGTATTTTTATATTACAGTATTGGTACTTTTACTTAAGTAAAGAATTTGAGTACTTTTCCCACCACTGATTGTCAACATCCTGGTGACATAAGAGAGGCAGTTAAATCCAAAATGGCGTCAGCGGACCAAAGAGAAGGTGAGTGACAACAAACCCTCTTTATGGTCTTTATCAGACACCCTCACGCCAAGGGTCCCCCAAGTTGATGTTCATTTCCTCGGCGGACCCCCCCCCCCCCCCACAATTATTACAGATTCGGTGCCAGGGACCCCCACAAGAGACGATTTATTGGAAAACCAGCCGATCTACAAGCTCACAACGCGTCGCATCGCTACGCGTTGTGAGCTTGTAGGTCGGCTGTTTTCGAAGAGACGGAACATCCAAATAGGGCTTAAAGTGTTTTCTAAACTGTTCCTTTTTGCTAGGGACCTCACTTTATGATACGTGTTGTGTTGTCGAAGATACATTGGGCGGGGGGGCTGTGATGTATGAGGTAGGGTCTTAGCTGAAATGTTATGTCACTGTGCGTGCGTGTGGTGTTGGCTGTAATAGGCTCTATGCACAGCAGCCATATTATCACTTCGTTCACTGGTGTTACCAATGATACTAATGAAGGCTCTGTTCCATTTAGTGTAGCACAGTGGTTTCCACGACCCCCATAACTCTGAGAGTGTACAAATGGAACCAAATGGACCCATTTGTACACTCAGAGTTACACACCTGCAAGGGGCCATTTGGAAGCCCATGAGGGTCCCTGGACCCCAACTGTAGACCCACTGGTGTAACAGAGTGTTTCCAGTGAGCGAACATGCACAATATCAGCACCCTGACTCTGTTTGACCAGAATGGAACAGAGCCTTCATTAGTATCATTGGTGTGTGTGTGTGGGGGGGGGGGGGGGGGTGGTGAGTGAGTACTGTCTTTGTGTTATTTTTGACCTGTTGTAATTTCTGCCAAAAAATGACGCTTGTTTTTATTTGGGCTAAATTATTTCAGTTGTGTGTAGGGATGGCAATATTATCGCTATCGCGATATATCGCGATATTTTATTTCACGATACTGTATCGATATCGCGATTTTTTTTTGGGGGGGAATTTTTTTGCTTTTTCAGATACAGGTTTTATGAAAAACATTCAAAGAACCTATCACAGATCTGCAGCTACCCAATATGTAGTGTATATATAAACAATATGTAGTTGTGATATATGTATATATCGCGATATATCGCAATATATTGCAATATATCGCAATATATCGCAATATATCGCAATATATCGCAATATCGTGATACGACCCAAGTATCGTGATACGTATCGCAATATAATCGTATCGTGACCCAAGTATCGTGATACGTATCGTATCGTGAGATTGTTGCCAATACCCATCCCTAGTTGTGTGTGTGTATAGATATATAGATAGAAAGAAAGAAAGTGTGTCAGTGGCGTAGCCACGGGTTGGCATGGGTAGGCCTGGGCCCACCCATTTGTTTTTTCTGCCCACCCCCCCAAAAAAATGAAGACACATCAAAATGGCTGGATATGATATTTAAAAAATTAAAAATAACACTGTTTCAAAAACCCGGAAAAAACGCACCTTTTCCCACCCGCTCTGGCCCAGCCTACGCTAGTGTTCTGGCTACGCCACTGGTGTGTGTGTGTGTGTGTGTGTGTGTGTGTGTGTGTGTGTGTGTGTGTGTGTGTGTGTGTGTGTGTGTGTGTGTGTGTGTGTGTGTGTGTGTGTGTGTGTGTGTGTGTGTGTGTGTGTGTGTGTGTGTGTGTGTGTGTGTGTGTGTGTGTGTGTGTGTGTGTATGTATGTATGTGTATATGTATATGTATATAAAATATGTGTTATGATTAGTTTTCCAGACATCTGATAACAATAACTGCCGTAATACTTTTCCAATTCATGAACATGTGTGCGTAATGATGTCTCAACAACATATTGCATCATCAGTTTCAGCACTTATTTTTCCTTCAGAGTAAATAGCAATCAAAGGTTACTGCACGCAAATAGGCACTTCAGAATTATTATCCATATTCGTAACATCTCGCCAGCGATGCATAAAAAAAAAAGGCTTCTCCCAGGTATGGTGACACTTTGGGAAAGCCGATTAAGCATTTTCAGAGATTACATCTCGTCTCCTCATAGACGTTTGCAATTAAAGTGGTAATTATTTTTACGGGTTGGGATGGGTCCATCTTTATGATTATCGTGGTGCATGCGATGCGACCTTGCCCATGATGCTAGTAATGGACAGCTGTTGTCTTGTCTCTGATGAATCGTCTTATGTATGTCACATGCATCGCTGTTGATTTTTCTCCTAACAACTTGGCCTTGCACAGCTTGCATCCAACCTTGTTTTTGTAAACCTTTTCCAAATAGATTTCCAAAAAATAGCAGATCTACAAGCTCATAGCGCGGCACTCGCTCATAGCGCGGTGCCGCGCTATGAGCTTGTATATCTGCTATACAAGCTCATACAAGCTATACATCTAAAATGTCACGCATACTTTCCCGGTCTAAATGGGTTAAGGAAGAGGCCCAATTTCTTTCCAATATGGCCACTGTGCATAGACCCTATTGCCGGCCTAATGCGACCTGTGATATATACAGTTATTCAGCCCCTAACCCTCTGGCTGAATCATTTATCGTGCGTCTGTCTGCCTGTCTGTAACACAGAATTCATATAATTGTATGTGTCCTCTTCCACACCACAGGTCAGGATGACCCAGAGAGTGAAGATGAGGTTTACGAGGTGGTGGACTTGACGGAATACGCCCGCAGACACCAGTGGTGGAGCCGAGTATTTGGGAACAACTCGGGCCCCATCGTGGAGAAGTACTCCGTGGCCACACAGATCATGATGGGAGGGGTCACTGGATGGTAGGGTCCACAACACATCATCACTCCTGTTGTCAGGCAGAAACCTTGTTGCTCCATATTTTAACTTTTTACGTTTATTTATTTTTTGTATTTTTTTATAAATGAATGTCCTACTTCAGGGGACTTCAACAGGGGGTCCGGGGCCCCTAGTTAATACAGGGGGTCCGCCAAATCTTTGTGTGATATGCTTCGTTTTTTTTTTTACATTAACCATTTGAACCCTAGCATCCCTTTTCTGAGGAGAACTTTAGCCAAAAATAGCAGGTCTGCAAGCTCAGCGCGAGGCGTTGTGAGCTTGTAGATCGGCTATTTTTGGCAAAGAGTTGTAGGTGTAGAGGGGAAAAAAGAGCAGCAAAAGTTTAGCTGAAACACAATTTTATACAACATAGAGGGGTCCCTGCTTCATCTCTCTCTCAGCTAGGGGGTCCTTGGACTGAAAACGTTGAAGACCCCTGTCCTACTTCATCATCATACAAGTGTCACGCAAAAGTAGCGAAAATAGCCGATCTACAAGCTCACAAGGCGACGTGAGCTTGTGGATCCGCTAACCAGTTGCAAGAAATGGCACTATGGCAGTGGTCTGAATTGACCCGTTGCAGCTCAGAAAAATGTTGGGACAGTTCAGTGCAGTTTTGGGATAATGCTGCAAATTGACACTAATTGTGTTGTGAATCATTGGCGTGGACAGGGCTTTAAGGTAAACCCATTAAAGGATGACGTCACCCATTTTCAACGTATCTTCATATAATTGGTCTTCACTAATTATAATATGGTTCCATTTCTGTCTACTCAGTCTGTGTCTCAGAGGAAGGCTGTGGACAGTTCAGAAACCCGCCTACCTGTGAACTCATTGATGGAGAAGCTAATAGATACTGCAGGCTTTCTATTCCTGGAAAATGATCGTGCTATAATGGAACCATTGTTCTGAACTTCTCGCCTTAATACAAATCTAAATAAATAAATAAAAATCTTGTTAAAAAAATAACCGATGATGTCACTGGTAGGCGGATTTCTGAAGGGTCCGCATCCCTCCTATGAGACAGACCAACTAGAAAATAATTGTACCTTTTTTTTTTTTTTAAATCAAATTGTACCTATATTCAAAGATTTGCACAAATATTCACGATTCTTAAAACATCTACAAGCTTGAGCTTGTAGATCTGCTATTCATTTTAACCCATTAAAACCGGTAACGCACATGTGTGATTTTTTTGTTTTGGTTATTCAAAAATAACAGCTATATGAGCCGCGCTATGTGCTTGTAGATCTGCTATTTTTTTTTTGTTGTCGTGAAAAATGTGTGCAAACATTTGTCAAATATTTTGTTCCAGGGACCTCCAGAAGCAAAGATTTGAGTGACACAGATTTTCACGATAAAAAATAAATAAATAGCAGATCTAGAAGCTCATAGCGCGGCACTCGGTGCCGCGCTATAAGCTTGTAGATCAGTTATTTTTTAATAGCCCAAACGAAAAAGAAGAAAAAAACACAGATGCGTTCCTGGATTCAATAGGCTCTATGCACAGCAGCCATATTGGGAATGAATTGGGCCCCTTCCTTACTTCCTTCACAGGTGTTAGTAATGATACTAATTAAGGCTCTGTTCCATAACTCTGAGTGTACAAATGGGACCAAATGGACCCGTAAGGGTCCATTTGGTCCCATTTGTACACTCTCAGAGTTACACACCCACCATAAGGGGCCATTTGGGAACCAAAATGGAGTGTTTCTAGTGAGCCAAAATGCAAGATATCAGCACCCTGACCAGACTGGAACAGAGCCTTCACTAGTATCATTGGTAACACATGTGAAGGAAGTAAGAAGAGGCCCAATTTCTTTCCAATATGGCTGCTGTGCGTAGAGCCTATAGGTTGAATCGTGAGACACACTCTCGTAAAGCTAAAATCTAAGAGGGCACAGACGCTCTCCCGGTTTCAATGGGTTGAATAGCATTGAAATGTTTCCGTCGTCATGGATAAAAGAGTAGAACCGACCCCTCTGTCCCCTCCAGGTGTGCAGGTTACCTCTTCCAGAGAGTCGGGAAGATCGCTGCTACGGCCGTGGGCGGAGGATTCCTCTTGTTACAGGTATGAACGTCTAGACTAAAAAAGTCAGATTCGTACTTCCTCACACGACGGCAATGGTGGAAAAAGTACTCAAATGTTTTACTTGAGTAAAGGTATCAATACTGCAATGCAGAAGTACTCTGTTTCAAGTAAAAGTCCGAAATTCAAAATTCACCTGAGTGAAAGTACAAAGGTATTGGTATCAAAATGTACTCAAAGTACCAAAAGCAAAATAACTAAAATGTTAGAAAATAGCGGATCCACAAGCTCACAACGCGTTGCATCGCGACACGTTGTGAGCTTGTAGATCGGCTATTTTCAAATAGCCTAGGTTTAAAATAGGGCTAAAGTGGTTAATGTATGTTTTATAACAATCTGCAAAGTAACTAGTAACTAAAGTTTTCAAATAATTGTAGTCGAGTAAAAGTACAATATTTGCCTCTGAGATGTAGTGGAGTGGAAGTAAAAGTATAGACAATTGGAAATACTCCAGTAAAGTAAAAGTACCTCAGGGCGCGTTCAGGGCGTTGCAGGTCTGCTATTTTCTTCGCGCTACACTGCAGTGCAACCGACCATGAATGAAGCATGAGTCGGCATTCCCAGGGCAGTGAGGGCACGCCCGCAAAGATGTGTTAATCACAGTGGTGGAAAGTACTCAAGTACTGTACTTAAGTACAATTCTGAGGTATTTTTTACTTTACTGGAGTATTTTCAATAATTGTACTTCTACTCCACTACATCTCAAAAGCAAATATTGTGCTTTTACGCCACTATTTTAAAACTTTAGTTACTTTGCAGATTTTTTATTACAAAACCACTTCAGACCTAAATAGTTTGTCAATTTGAAAATAGCCGATATACTGTAAGCTCACAACATGTCGCTTTGCGATGCGTTGTGAGCTTGTAGATCTGCTATTTTTATACATTTGTAAACTTAAAAATGATGAATACCGAACTTGTACTTGTATACGTACAGACTTTCTACAGTAGGGTATTGAAACTTTTACTTAAGTGAAAAAATTGAGTACTTCTTTCATCAATCATCACTTTGTTTGGTCATGTATTGCAGTGATGATGTCACACTCATCATTCCGTGGTTTTGTCGCCCCCACAGATAGCCAATCACAGCGGGTACGTGCAGGTGGACTGGAAGAAGGTGGAGAAAGATGTGAACAAAGCCAAGAAGCACCTGAAGAAGAAGGCCAACAAAGCAGCTCCTGAAATCAACTCCTTCATTGAGGAGGTAAAGGTACCTGGAGAAGAGAGTTTTCTTTATCTATTCCCTCTGAATCGGTTAACTCAATGCCTGCCATCGATGAGATTTCTCGTTTTTCTCTGCTAAGGCGCAGCCTGCCGTCGACGAGAAAAACAAGATTTTGTTTTTTAATTGTCTTATAAAAGATTGTGCTGTTCTTTTTCACCTGAGTGATCAGGTTCACAGGTCCCAGTTCAAATATGATTATTTTGGGAGGTCCTCAGTTAAAATAGGATTATTTTTGGCAGTCTCCACTTCAAATGTGATTATTTGGGGGGGGGGGGGGGGGGGGTTCACAGCCTGAAATGGTTGAGAACCGCTGCATTAAGCTACGGCCACCCCACTACACCGATCAGCTCTGATTTTCTTCTGCACGCTGTTAGTAGGCCAAGGAGATCTCCTTTGGCCTACTAACAGCGTGCAGAAGAAAATCACCCCATAGTTATCACATTTTGTGAATATTCGTATTGCATATTGTGTGCATATTGCGTATAATATTAGCTGTGTATAAAATAGGCATCACAATGTCATAGAAGTGAAGGGTTTAAACTTTGCAATCTACCTTTATTCCTATTTACAGTCATTTACATAATGTGATATATAATTGCCGATTTGTATGTAAGCTGATAAAATGCTGAATTTTAAGGTGTATTCCAGTTCAGTGGTTCTCAACCTGTGGGTCCCCACATGATTTTTGTTTTTGGGGGTGAGGGGGGGCCCGATGACAGTAAAGTGACACTTTAAGGACTTTTAATACCTAATGCCCAGTGGTGTAAACATAAGGACTTTTAATACCTAATGCCCAGTGGTGTAAACATGAGATAGACAGTATAGAGTAGTGATGCGCGGGTCGGGTTTTTTCTTGACCCCCCCCCCCCCCCCCCCCCCCGCCCCGCCACGGAACCGAACCCGCTTCAACCCGCGCCGCAAAACTATATAAAAATCAACGACTCGACCCGCCCCGCGATGAAAAAAAAGAAGATAATCATGAGTGAGTGTGAGTGTGAGTGAACTGCTGCACGACACCTTAGCCTACATCGCACATCAGTATGAATAAATTAATATATGTTTTGGCCTTTACATCTAGCAACCTTAATATGCAAAACCTACAGCTTGTGTTTAGTTTTGTTAATGTTATACATGAATGATGGTGCAAGGGAGGTTGAGTACTTGCCTTAGTTGCCTGCAATGTGTATGTGTGTCACCAACTTTCGCCACTAACACTTTATCCATTGCAGACAGACAGTAACTGTGCTTGCTTGTATAATATCCACGACCCATACGAGTTCTGGTTTTGATGGGTTTTATTATCGTCAAGTGGGTCTGGCTTGGTTCATATTCTATCACTTCGGGACCCCGGTTCTGTTTATCATCATTACACCCGAGCGAACCACCCGTACGCAACGCTGATTAGGAGGAGATGCAGCTGTGTGTGTAAAGCTTCATTTGTGCTTCGCCTTATGGCGGATTGAAAATAGCAGACATACAAGCTCACAACGCGGCGCGTTGTGACGTGTTGTGAGCTTGTAGGTCTGATATTTTCATCGCGCAACACCATGGTACGAAGAATAGGCTGATCTATGGGATAACTGCAGCCGCTGTGAGACACAGCATCACCAGGCTGTCGGGAATGAACCCACACTGACATTGTCAGATCATGATAAAAACTTTAAAATAATTATGATGGGTTTTAATGGTAGTTTTATCCAAATGTTTATAAAATGGGCTTAAATGTGATTTTTTTTTTTGCGGTAGAGAGTGGTGTTGATGACCCGCAACCCGCATAATGGGCTCTATTCACAGCAGCCATATTATGAACACATTCACAGGTGTTACCAATGATACTAATGAAGGCTCTGTTCCATTTAGTCTAGCACAGTGGTTTCCACGACCCCCATAACTCTGAGAGTGTACACATGGAACCAAATGGACCTGTAACTGTAAGGGGCCATTTGGAAGCCCATGAGGGTCCCTGGACCCCAACTGCACACCCACTGGTGTAACAGAGTGTTCCCAGTGGGCCAACATGCACAATATCGGCACCCTGACTCTGTTTGACCAGAATGGAACAGAGCCTTCATTAGTATCATTGGTAACACCTGTGAATGTCTTCATAATATGGCTGCTGTGAATAGAGCCTATTGCCTCTGAAATCTTGACTGTCCGGGTAACGGGTCAACCCTCGCATCACTAGGTATAGAGACTATTATGTGCCGTATCGGATCGGTATTGATCGGAGTTGGACCTGTTTTTTTAGTACTTTACCTTTTGGTACTTTAAGTACATTTTGATACCAATACTTTTGTACTTTTACTCAAGTAAATTTTGAATTTTGGAGTATTTGGAGAATTGTACTTGTAACGGAGTACTTCTACATTGCAGTATTGATACTTTTACTTAAGTAAAACATTTGAGTACTTTTTCCACCACTGCTAATGCCTAATACAAAAAGAAGAGAAGATGTGAAAAGAAAGAAGACAGCTACTGCATCAAAAGTAATCAACAAACTATGCTATAAAAACGTATATCGGATATTCACAACATTTATCTGTGGAACAGTCAAACTAAATGTAATGCCTCAACTCCTACAATTCCAAGTGCTTATCAGCGTCACACAAAAGCATCAAAAGTACTAGATCTGAGCTTGTGGATCTGCTTCTTTTTGCTGCTTTTGAACATATATCCTGAAAAGTAACAGTTTTTTGACATAATGAGGTTTCCAACCGACAGAGGCGATATGCAGTACAGTGGTCTCCACCTGGTGTAGTTGGATACATGCTGCACAATACATCCCTCTAGTGTGCAATTTGAAATACTACACCCACTGGTCGTTGCTCCAAAAATAGCAGATCTGCAAGCACACGTCACATGTGCTTGTAGATCTGCTATTTTTGGCGCGAGACACTGTCGTACGTGTGCACAGTGGTCTACACGTAACTCACACTTTATAGTGCAATAGGCTCTATTCACAGCAGCCATATTATGAAGACATTCACAGGTGTTACCAATGATACTAATGAAGGCTCTGTTCCATTCTGGTCAAACAGAGTCAGGGTGCTGATATTGTGCATGTTGGCCCACTGGAAACACTCTGCTACACCAGTGGGTCTACAGTTGGGGTCCAGGGACCCTCATGGACTTCCAAATGGCCCCTTACAGGTGTGTAACTCTGAGGGTGTATAAATGGAACCAAATGGACCTGTAAGGGTCCATTTGGTTCCATTTGTACACTCAGAGTTATGGGGGTCGTGGAAACCACTGTGCTACACTAAATGGAACAGAGCCTTCATTAGTATCATTGGTAACACCTGTGAAGGAAGTGATAATATGGCTGCTGTGCATGGAGCCTATTTCAGAGTTGCAATAAAGCATATCGTTGTTGTCGGGCAAAAAACAGCTATCTCCATTTTTAAACTAAAAACTAAAACGTTTTATAAATCAGTGCTACTGAACACCAGTGGTGTAAAGTAACTAAGTACGTTTACTCAAGTACTGTACTTAAGTACAATGTATAGGAAGGGGGCGTGTCTGATAAAATGAATATTAAATGTCTAAATACTGAATCGAGCAACTTAAAAACTGTATGGGGGGATCACAAAGGCCTGAGTAGACGATAAAATGACCAAAAGTTTTTTTGAAAGTGAAATATCCCTTTAAACCCCAATATGGTCGACCGGGCTCTATACTGGTGTCTTTTCTGTTACTGTGTGGAAGGCTTGCGCTGAAAATAGCCGATCGACAAGTTGACACTGTGACGCGTTGTGAGCTTGCTGGGGTTTAAGTTGTTCACTGTATGGTGGTTAGTGTCTGAATGATTATGGATCGTTACTTAGGAACTAAATGGACCCCCACAGTCGGGTCTCTAACTGTGAGAGTTTACGAATGGAACTAAATGATAGTTAGGGACCAAATGGACCCTTACAGGTCTGTAACTGAGAGAGTGCAAATATCACCAAATGGACCCTTACAGGTCTGTAACTCTGAGAGAGTGCAAATGGAACCAAATCGACCCTTACAGGTCTGTAACTGTGACAGTGTTGGAATGGAACCAATGAACAGTAAGGGTCTATTTGGTTCCATTCCTACACTCATCGGGGTCCCTTAGATGAAAACAATGGTATCAAATGGGGGTCCGTGGCTTAATGCATATCGAACTTGAACCTTGAAATTACAAAGTTTGAGAATAAAGCAATACACCACTAGAGGTTGCAGTTTAGATGATTAATTTGATTAATAGATGATTAAAATGTATTATTATTTATTGAATTTTCCAGTGGTGGTAAAAGTACTCAAATCTTTTACTTAAATAAAAGTATCAATACTTAGAAATGCTCTGTTACAAGTAAAATAACCCAGAATTCAAGAGTAAAAGTACAAAAGTATTGGCATCGAAATATAATTAAAGTACCAAAAGTAAAAGTGGCCTACACATTATGCAGAATGTCCCATTTCACAAGTTTTCAAATGTATTAAAATCTTTTGAAAATGGCAGATCTACAAGCACCCAAAGTTTAAATAGGGCTGAAGTGGTTAATGTAAAAGTTTTCAAATATTTGTAGTGGAGTAAAAAGTACACTCTTTGCCTGTGAGATGTAGTGAAGTAAAACTATTGAAAATAGGAAATACTCAAGTAAAGTAAAAAAATACCTAAAAATTGTACTTAAGTACAGTACTCAAGTAAATGTACTTAGATACTGTACACCACTGTTATTTCTCTAATGCTTCCGTCTTCCTCCCAGGCGACAGACTTCATAAAGAGGAACATCGTGGTCTCCAGTGGCTTTTGTGGGGGCTTCCTACTCGGCCTGGCCTCATGAGGTCGCTGTCCGTCCCCATCAAACCCCCGAGGACCACAATAAGTTATCATTCATACTGTGAATCCACTCACTACACTCATAGGACACACTGTCATTGTTATTCCATGTTTACCTCACTACCCCAAAAACATGTGGAATCCATTTGAATACTGCGTTTGGAATTAAACATTTTGAGCATGGTTTGTTGTAACAGTGCTATGATGATGTGACTTTGTTGTTCCGTTGACCATGCTGTTATTTGGTCCAAGGCTTGTGTTTAAAGCGAGGAGGATTTTGGAATTGGATATTTAGTTTTTAAAATATCTTTTGGAATTGGTGTTGAAGGACTGGAGTGCTTGGATTGTTTTAGGGAACACTCTTCTCTTCCACGTCTCCGCTGAGAGATGTTATAATGTAGAAATGTGCCAGGCTGGTGAATTTGTCCGTATGACGTCACCAGGCCATGTTCCTCTCTGTACGTTAAGTTTCCTAGCTTGTTCTCCACCAACCTGACCCCCCCCCCCCCTAGCTTTTGAGACTTTACCTATATTCAAACGTATCTTCATATAATTGGTCCTCACTAATATGATGTCATTGGTGGGAGGGTTTCTGAACTGTCCACAGCCCTCCTATGAGACAATTCAATCTTTATTAACGGACTCGGGTCTATAGAAATGTGTACAATGTTTTTAAAAAAGAAATACGACAGGCAATATAAAGAGTGAGTAGACAGAAATGGTGCCCTTTTTTTTTTATATGAACATGGACTGAAAATGGGTGAAGTGATCCTTTAAGTAAAAAGCTACATAAATCCACAAAGTGTCACTAAATAAATCAACAATAACTACAAATGGTAGCAGGATGGCATTTGGGCTTTGGTACCAGTTGGGCCAATCCTGAAGTGTGTGTGTGTGTGTGTGTGTGTGTGTGTGTGTGTGTGTGTGTGTGTGTGTGTGTGTGTGTGTGTGTGTGTGTGTGTGTGTGTGTGTGTGTGTGTGTGTGTGTGTGTGTGTGTGTGTGTGTGTGTGTGTGTGTGTGTGTGTGTGTGTGTGTGTGCGTGTTCTACCGGCCAAAGAAGCAGTTTAGCAAACGGCTCGCCAGTATCTGAATCTTCTAACTGCTGTGGCTGGTGGCTGAACGAACGTTTGTGCACCGAATGACATTACAGTATAATACAACGCATGTCGTCACTGTCGAGTGGAAACCAGAACCATTACTTTTCAGGAAATGGAAAAAAAAACAACACTGTTGTAAAACTAAGTACGGTATAAATATATGGGGGAGAAAACGTTGACATTTTGAGATGTTAGGTTTCTAGTCTCGCGTCACCAGACAACTATTCCACAATCTCTGAATGCTATATGGAGTCTGGAAGTCCACTTCCCGAAAGCTGCGTAACGGAAGTTGTTCAGACCGGAAAAACATTCGACCAATCACGACGCGGTGCCCACGGACCTGTAGTCCCAGTGGAAACAGAACCGAGGCGGAAGCATAGTCATAGGAGCGGTAGATTCATGTTGTTTGTGCGAGGATTGTTTATCACAGAAAACTGAGAAAGGTATCATGGAATTAACGCCGAAAAACTGTGAAAGAAGACACTAGTAGACATAAACGATGTTTATGAGATTCGTTGATTCCAGTCGGACTCCTTTGCGCCACTGCACAATGCTAAAACGGAAGTGGGTAGGGGAGGGGCATCCGCTTTCCCCTTACGCATTATCAGAGCTTCCGAGTCCCAGACTGTATGCCGGAAACATTTGTAAATTGTGGGAGGCAACAGTCTGGTAACGCGAGACTATTAGGTTTCTGACCAACTGCAACGACATGTGCAAACCACAACACAAACGCAACAGCCCTCAACTCGTTGGGGCATGTAGCTTACAATGTTAAACTGTGGATTGATTCATTTGTTTGTTCTTCCGCCCCTCGAAATCCTCACATGCTCTTTATTTACCGGACGAGCATCTTTCACACGCCAGCATCTCCCCGTCACCCTCTCGCAAGCTACTCGCCAAAGGTGATGCCAGTCCTGTCGTCAAGGGCAGCGGTTCCCAAAACGCTTTTAATGTCAACGACCCCCCCCCCCCGGAGTTTGCGATCCATTAAGCCACGGACCCCGCATAACTCTGAGAGTGTACAAATGGAACGGACCCATAACATTTGCCCGCTCTCAGTGTTACAGACCTGTATGGGCCCATTGTGTTCCTAATTACCAATCATTTAGCTGGTAACTCCCTCAAGGACCCCTGGAGGTTCCGGGACCCCACTTTGATAACTACTGGTCAAGGAGAACCTCAGGGAACCAACCAGTAGTTCTTGGCATTGTACAGTCAGCAGGGTTGCTGTAGCAACAAGACAACATTGATGCTGCATTCGTGTATTATATTGGATATATCTATAGATTATACGAGATCAATAAGTTGAGTTGCTTATCGGTTAGATCGTTTTGCCTTTCTCTAACGGTGCAATATGTCTCAGATATACGCTGTCTGTTTTTTGTTGTTACCGCTGTACTGCACAAAGGTTTTTTTCAGTTTGTGTTTATAGTGTCTTATTGTACTGGGCTTTTTCTTTTTTTTTTTTACATTATTTCTTGTAGTGTGTTTTTTTTTGATAAGGTCTTGATTTGCTTTGTTCACTCCATTTTGAAATAAAGCTGCCTGATTTGGTTTCGACTAACTGACTGCATTAGTTTGAGTTATTTTGTTCTCAGGATTTCACTGTGCACAATGCAGACTTGGTAATATTTAGTGTTAGAAATAAATTGGTTTGGTGTTAGGATATTGAATTAATACTGATTATCTGAAGGGAAAAGCTTTAAAGATAGGGTGAGCGATTTTTCTTTGGTTAAAATAAACGTTAAATAGCTCTATGTGCCGTTAGTACTCA
Organism: Gymnoscopelus microlampas; assembly: GCF_963454915.1. Classification (NCBI taxonomy): domain Eukaryota; kingdom Metazoa; phylum Chordata; class Actinopteri; order Myctophiformes; family Myctophidae; genus Gymnoscopelus; species Gymnoscopelus microlampas. The sequence continues at coordinate 16,096,846 of NC_139961.1, read as the reverse complement.
TTGTCCCCGTACAGAAAATGCATTTTCAGGTCAGGATACCAATTTATATCTTTTGGATGTTGATATGAATGTGGTGTAGATTCTTCGAGGATAAAACCCTTGCCAAAGCAAGTTTTGTGAAAGCTGTTAAGAAACGATGCTATCTATTGCATATGGATTACGAGACAGTCTACACAGACTCATAGTCTTCGTGCTGATCTTCTGTTTTATCCTGCACCTGATCGCCAGACTGTTCTCTTTATTATTAACAACTTTCAATTTGCATCGCTTTCACAACATTACAAAACTTTTACAATTTTCAAAAATAAAAAATAAATAAAAATAATCATAACTAGAAAGGGTGCTCCTCGGAGCACAGATCTCCGCCAGATCAGGTAGGTTAGTGTGACCAGTAAGGTTCGGAATTCGCCAATCAGGCTGGAGTGTGAAAAATCGGAGGGATCCGTCTTGATCACTTAGAGTTAATATGTACCGATTTGCTTGATGCTTGGACAACATTTGTATGAGTAATATTAAAAAACATGTTTTGCAAAAATCACCCTCCTGGTGGCACTATAATAGGGCAATGTTGAAAGGGTGGCATTTGTTCCTCAACGGAGTGCAAATGCGCGTGCAAAGTTTCACCTCAATCGGATGCTGCGTTCATGATTTGAGGCATTTTGTTCAAAACAGGCCACTCGTGCAAACTTTAATGTCAATTTTAGCCAATCAGGATGGAATATGAAAAATACAGATTTGCGTGAAATTTGGATAAGATCTGAAGGAGTAATATCCAAGAATGTGTTTTACATAAGTCGGCCTCCTGGTGGCGCTATAAAAGGTACATGTGAAAAATGCAGGGCAAAGATTTTTCCGTGGCCTCTAGGGAGTGTGCATGCATACAAAGTTTTACACAAATCGGTGCAGTTATAGGTAAAAACACGAATTGGCCTGTTATAGCGCCACCATGAGGCTGATTTGAATAATTACAGTTTCACTGCGATCATGCCAACGGTGCCGGAGATTTGCTGTTCACAGACGGAGGGGGCGACGGACACACAAACACACACGGACGCACACACGGACGGACGGACAGGGTGCAAAACATCCTTTCGTTCTGGCGAAGACATTAATAAAATAGCTGTTGACCAGACCAGTTATTTCCAGTATTTGTTGCAAGACAAAGTATATAGGGCCTAACCAATTAAACCCCAGTGTCCGTATCGTGGGGAAAGCTTTCGCTGAAAATAGCAGATCGACAAGCTCACAACACGTCGCGCTGCGAGTCCTGCGACGCGTTGTGAGCTTGTCGATCAGCTATTTTCAGAAAAGACACCAGTATAAAAACAGTATAAGAACCCTGAGTCAAACAAAATGTAATGCCTCAACACATTCAATTCCGAGTGGTTTTCAGGGTGGGGGGGTTGCCTGCTCAAATATTATTATTTTGGGGGGTCACAGCCTGAAAAGGTTGAGAACCACGTACTGCCTATCTCCTGTTTCTGTAGCATGAGGCAGCTTGATATGCAAGTACATCCCCCAGCCAAAAGTACATGTACTGTACTTTAGTACAATTGTGAGGTACTTTTACTGGCGTATTCCCAATTTTCTATATTTTTACTTCTACTCCACTACATCTCAGAGACAAATATCGTACTTCTACAATTATTTGAAAACTTTAGTTGTTACTTTGTAGATTTTGATTAATATTACAAAACATACATTAATGAATGATGGGATACCAAAAGAAGAGGCGTGGATTTGAAATCATTAGGCTTATGTGCAGAGGTAAATTGAATATCTCTACTCTTTGTAGGGGTGGAACACTTAATCCAACAAATCTATTTAATTAAAATAAATAAATAAAATCAATTGTCAAAATAGCAGATCTACAAGCTCGACCATTTCTGCCGTTTTTGTGCAATACTATTCTACAATAAAGTATAACATAGCGCTTACGTGGTTCATCAATTTAAGCTATTATTAGAACAAAATCACTTAGATATGTTTTGGATTGATTTATCGATACATAAAATGAAAAAAACGAAATAAAAACGTGCTTCTTGATGATTTGATTAATCAAAAAAGTAATGGATAGAATAATCTCTAAGAAAATAGTGAATATCCCTACTCTGTGTGTGCGTGCGTGCGTGCGTGCGTGTATGTATGTGTGTGCGTGCACATGTGTGTGTGTGTGTGTGTGTGTGTGCATGTGTCTGCTGGTTTCATGACCACAACCACGCCCCTAGCTCCCTGTTACTATGGAAACTACTGCACTCTTCCAGTTTCACTCTCTCACTGTTGGGGGAGGCTATCTCACTTTGTTGCTTTATTTATTTTTGATTGATTTATCTCTATTTTATTTTTTAAGTTTTGCTTCTGTCCTCAGCGATACCCTTACCCGAAAGTCCACAGCTGTGCAGTACATGTATGCATGCATGCATGCATGCATGCATGCATACATGCAAGCATGTATGTAGACTATGTATGTCCTCACAAGAGAAATCCTTGTTTGATGGTAAAGAAAAAGGTGTCTTCGCAATGTGTTTGTGTGTGTGTTTGTGTGTGTGTGTGTGTGTGTGTGTGTGTGTGTGTGTGTGTGTGTGTGGGTGGGAGTGTGTGTGTGTGTGTGTGTGTGTGTGTGTGTGTGTGTGTGTGTGTGTGTGGGTGGGAGTGTGTGTGTGTGTGTGTGTGTGTGTGTGTGTGTGTGTGTGTGTGTGTGTGTGTGTGTGTGTGTGTGTGTGTGTGTGTGTGTGTGTGTGTGTGTGTGTGTGTGTGTGTGTGTGTGTGTGTGTGTGTGTGTGTGTGTGTGTGTGTGTGCGTGTTGCAAGTACATGCGATGACCACATCATCAGCCAATCGCTTCCATCGATAGCTCTACCAATGGGAAGGCTGTCTGGACAAACTGCAGGGCTCTGCCACAGGAGCATCGCACCCTCTAGCGGCACCTGATGTCATTACACCACCCAGCCTGAGCCTGCATGGTTCTCAACCAGTGGCCCACCACGGACCAGTGCTCCTTTCCTCGACTAAAACTATGACGAAAAAGTAAAAAAATACTCATTATGCAGAATGTCCCGTTTCACAAGGTATCATTATGTACTAAAACGAATTAAATATTTTGAAAATAGCAAATCTACAAGCTCACAACGTCGGCTATTTTCAAATAGCCAAAGTTTAAATAGGGCTAAAGTGGGTAATGTATGTTTTGTAATAATAATCAAAATCTACAAAGCAACTAGTAACTAAAGTTTTCAAATAATTGTAGTGGAGTAAAAGTACAATATTTGCCCCCAGATGTAGAGTAGAAGTTAAAGTATTGACATTTGAAAATACTCCAGTAAAGTTAAAGTACCTCAAAATTGTACTTAAGTACAGTACTTAGTTACTTTCCACCACTGCCGGTCAGGGAGGGTGATACAGTGGAGCAAAAAAGTATTTAGTCAGCCACCATTGTGCAAGTTCTCCCACTTAAAAAGATGAGAGATGCCTGTAATTTTCATCATAGTTATACATCAACTATGAGAGACAAAATTAGGGGGGAAAATCCAGAAAATCACATTGTCTGATTTTTAAAGAATTTATTTGCAAATTATGAGGAAAATAAGTATTTGGTCAATAACAAAAGTTCATCTCAATACTTTGTTATATACCCTTTGTTGGCAATGACAGAGGTCAAACGTTTTCTGTAAGTCTTCACAAGGTTACCACACACTGTTGCTGGTATGTTGGCCCATTCCTCCATGCAGATCTCCTCTAGAGCAGTGATGTTTTGGGGCTGCCGCTGGGCAACAAAGACTTTCAACTCCCTCCAAAGATTTTCTATGGGGTTGAGATCTGGAGACTGGCTAGGCCACTCCAGGACCTTGAAATGCTTCTTACGAAGCCACTGCTTCGTTGCCCGGGCAGTGTGTTTGGGATCATGGTCATGCTGAAAGACCTAGCCACGTTTCATCTTCAATGCCCTTGCTGATGGAAGGAGGTTTTCACTCAAAATCTCACGATACATGGCCCCATTCATTATTCCCTTTACACGGATCAGTCGTCCTGGTCCCTTTGCAGAAAAATAAAGCATTATGTTTCCACCCCCATGCTTCACAGTAGGTATGGTGTTCTTTGGTTGCAACTCAGCATTCTTTCTCCTCCAAACACAAGAAGTTGAGTTTCTACCAAAAAGTTCTATTTTGGTTTAATTTGACCATATGACATTCTCCCAATCCTCTTCTGGATCATCCAAATGCTCTCTAGCAAACCTCAGACGGGCCTGGACATCTACTGGCTTAAGCAGGGGGACACGTCTGGCACTACAGGATTTGAGTCCCTGGCGGCGTAGTGTGTTACTGATGGTAGCCTTTGTTACTTAGGTCCCAGGTCTCTGCAGGTCATTCACTAGGTCCCCCCGTGTGGTTCTGGGATTTTTGCTCACCGTTCTTAAAAAAAATAAAAAATAAAAATGATCCTACGGGGTGAGATCTTGCGTGGAGGAATGGGCCAACATACCAGCAACAGTGTGTGGTAACCTTGTGAAGACTTACAGAAAACGAAGACTTACAGAAAACAGCAGCCGCTGGTGGGGGGCAAAATAACCGGTTTGACGGGGAAACCATTTTTTAATGGCCACCCATTAACAATTCGGCCGAATGCAAATAAGCCCGATTTGAAAACAAAGGCGAATTTCTGTGGTTGGAATTTCTGCCCTTGCTTTGCGCCGAAAATAGCAGAGCTAGAAGCTGCAACGCATTGTGAGCTTGTAGATCGGCTATTTGTGTAGCACCACACTGGCACACAACAAAGCATAATATCTGTCTTTAATCCGACGCGTTTTGAGCCATGTTTTGAGCTTGTATAGCTGCAAAGCTGCAAGCTGCAAGCTTCAAACCACTCTAAAAGAGCAGGTGGCTGCAATTCGAAACTGCCCCCCCCCCCCCCCCCCCCCACCGCGAACTGTTTACTGTACATATTTTTGTTTTGTTTTATAACTGTATATATGATGTTTTGCAAACTGCTAATAAAGTATTCAATCAATCAATCAATCAATCAGTAGATTGGCTCTTTTTGATACCTTTGTCTGACGCTGTAGCCTGTAGTATGACGATAGGGCAATAATTAGCAAAAAACAAATACTTGAAAAGTTAAAATACGGAGATAAGTGGTTTCTGCTCAATAGCAACAATATAGTATGGTCTCTGTCGGGTGGAAACCTCATGTCCAAAACGTACTTTTCAGGAATTAAAAAATACCAAAAGTAGCTGATCTACAAGCTCGTAGATCTGCTACTTTTGATACTTTTGTGTGACACTGTAGAGTAGACGTATGAGGCTAGGGCAATCATTTGCAAAAACAACCTGAGAAGTTAAAATATGGAGATAAGAGGTTTCTACCCAAGAGCAACAATATAACTTCCCATATAACTACAAGATGTGTGCTGTTAAAATGTTTCAAAAAATGATTCAAAAATTACCCCCAAATTATTTTCTGGATTTTCTTTCTCCATCTCTTTTTGAAAATCGCAGGCTTGTTTTCATAAAACCGGGTTGCTTATAAAATCTGGCAACGCTTATACACTCGTGTGGCACGGTCCACCCCGGAATCTGACTGGCCACACCCAAATGATTTAGTGTTTAATAATAATAGTTGTTTAGTTTTTATTTCAGATGTTTTCTTTTTTTATTTATCTTTTGATACAATAAAAAAAAAACATTGTTGGAAACAAAGGGGAAAAAGGGAGTATTCAGGCCTACTTGTGACCTGTAAAAATGTATACAGGTAATAATAGTAGTAGTAATTAAAGCTTCCAAATGACTTTAGTGGAGTAAAAAATAGTACAATATTTGCTTCTGAGATGTAATGGAGTAGAAAAGGTGTATAAAAGAACATGGGAAATGCTCAAGAAAAGTATGGCGGCTCAAAATTGTACTTACTGTAAGTACAGTACTCCACCAGTAAATGTACAGTGTTGCCAGATTTAGAGAGAAATAAGCAACCAGGTCTAGGAGAACAAGCCCAAAAGAAGCTACTATAGAGCACTTTAAACCTACAATATTAATAGGCCTACTGTATACATCGGCTATTTGAAAATAGCCGATGTACAAGCTCACAACGTGTCGCATCGAGGTGCGTGTTGTAATCTCGAAATCAAATGCGGGATATTTTGAAATATTTTGAGACATTTTGAAACACAAATCTGAGGGCCCACGGTGACCACTCCGCGTCGGGGCCCACAGTTTCCTTGTTACGCTGCTGGCGACAAATATCTCTAAAACACTCATTTTTGTCCCGGTTGAGCATTCTCAATAGCTGAGCAGAGTGCTGAGGGGTGGTGGCTAGCAATCCAGGGTTAAGGACCTCACTCATGAGCCCCCTTTCCATTGCAGCTTAAGCACCACACCACACTACACCACACCGCATCAAAATATCTACCGTTTCCATTTCACAAAAGTACCCCTGCTCAAATCCACAGGTATGAGTAGCAGACTCTGGTCATTCACACTCATTAGTAATGTACATTTTTGCCTAACAATGGAATGTAGGTGAGTGGCCAACTGTCCTGTATACAAATGCAAATCACCTGTGCACGTGGCCCAGCTTGGCCTAGCTCAGACGTGAGCTAGGCCAAGTGGGCGGTGTGGTGTGGGGTAGGGTGAGGCCATGTATATGGAAAGCCGCCTATGGACACCTCAACCCATGGCCATAGACAGGAATGGAACGTTCAACCTTCGGTCTCACTGTCACACTAGTGATTAAGCTAAGGCTTCATCCAGCCTGACGGTGTCTGTTGAAGATCATAGACTCTTGCCTTCTGCCATGAACCGAGCCCCTGTTTCACTAAAACTAAGATCAGTGGTTCACAAAGCATTTATCAATAGAGAAATGTGATGTCTCCTCTCTACCAAAACTAGTGAAAGTAGCCGATCTACAAGCTCACAAAGCGTTGCTATCCAAAAAGTTGTGAGCTTGTATGTAGATCGTCTATTTTCACAAGGAAATAGGGTATACATTGAAAATAACTACTCTCAAAAAGGCATTTCATGTTATCTTTGAAAATTGCATATGCATTAATTAACACTAGTCCATACCCGGTCGACGCATCCGTGGGGGGATATGCGCACATGATCTGGCAACCCGGGAGGCAGTTCGTCCCATAGCTCGCGGGGCAATCCAACAGCTGGGCAGCCCCGTAACCATGGCGACATTCTTTTACACAAAAACGCTAATAAACAGCTGAGATTTGGTAAAATCGAAAAACAGGCTTCGCTGTTCCGTGCACATGGTAATGGTCAATGGCTGTGTGCAATTGGTGATGAGTGAGAGCAGGTGAGAGGGGTGGATCCAATCCATGGGAATAGGGGGAAGGTTGCTGACTAGATGACTATTTTCTACACCCACCCTCACTAACCTTAACCTCAGTAAAACAACGCCTAAACCTAACCTCAAGAAACACTATTTGTAAAACTAAGAATTCCAAATGATGATCACCTCAACACATTGTTGGGGACAGGGTCAAACCAGCGACATACAGTATGGACTCACAGGCTACCTCTCTTCTCATTGAGCTAGAGATATGGACTCCCTGATGGTGTCTGTTGATATCTATACGTTTTTCCGTCCGTTATGCACCAAGCCTCCGTTTCGCTAACTACTCTAGATCACTGGTTCACAAAACATTTACCAATAAAGATTTTTTAGTCTCCTCGGAATGGAAACTAGTGAAAATAGTCGATCTACAAGCTCACAACGCGTTGCTATCTGAAAAGTTGTGAGATTGTAGATCGGCTATTTTCACAAGAAAGTATGTCATACATAAAAAACAACTACTCTCAAAAAAACGTTATTTTTTTTTAAATTGCACATACCTTAATTAACAGGATCATGTTTTGTACAATGCAATTTAAATGTAACCTGCATAGAGTGGGGTTTGAACCCGGGACCTTCAGAACAAGAGGCTAACACTTTACTGATTGAGCTATTCGATCCACAAACTTAATCAGTGAGAAAGGAGAATCCAAAGACGCTTTTTAAAAAAAATGAAGCCAGGCCTCTACAATACCAATAGAGAAATGTGATGTCTCCTCGGTAACAAAACCAGTGAAAGTAGCCGATCTTCAAGCTCACAAAGCGTTGCTATCCAAAAAAGTTGTGAGATTGTAGATCGGCTATTTTCACTATGAAGTACTTTGTCCATTGAAAATAACTACTCTCAAATAAGCATTTCATGTTATCTTTAACAATTGCACATGTATCCATTGATACAGTTATGATGTGTGGAATGCAATTGAAATAAAGTCTGCATGAGGTGGGACTTGAACCGGTGACCCTGTGGTTGCAAGGCAGATGGTTAAACAAGCAGCCATGGTTAAACAAGCAGACCAACAGACCTGGACTGGTGAAAAAGGAGCTCAAACAGATGACACTTCATGCAAATTGATCAAAAATCCTGCTCAAAAGTGCAGACAATCTAAGGGCAGAGCTTACTGGTCAAAGTGTTTGTGAGTTTGCATTTCAAAAAAATTGCTATAGGGCCCCCCTTTGGCCAATTGGAGTAAGATTGGTTTCAGTGATATTTGGAATGACCCTCTACATTACTGCAAAGTTTCAAACAAATGTGAGTCTGCATGTATGTGTTAGGCGCAGATGAATAATTGTCATAAAACTGCAATATTCATTGGCTCATAAAAGCTTAATTCTTTCATTTATGGAAAATCAGCGACTAACATTTTGTCGGCATAAGTCCAAAGTACATGTGTAGAACTTTTCGCGCAAATTGCTCAAAAATCACTGCAGAAACACAGGTTTAAGTGTTTTTCAAACTGCTCAAAATGGCGGAAAATCTAAGGGCGGAGCTTACTGGACCCTCTACATTACTGTAAAGTTTCAAACAAATGTGAGTCTGCACGTATGTGTTAGGGGCAGATGAGTAATTGTCATAAAACTACAATATTCATTGGCTCATAAAAGCTTAATGTTTTCACAAAAAATCCACGGGAATCACGGAATAGGTCCAAAGTTCATGTGTAGAAAGTTTCGAGCAGATTGCAAAAAAATCCCAGGAGGAGTTTGATTTTAACTACTTTTCATATCATTCAAAATGGTGGGAGATCTAAAGGTCAGAGGTCAAAAGTCAGAGTGTGAAAGTTGTTAGGCATGAGGAGACGCATCATGTGTGTATCGAAGTTTCATGTCTGTAGGTCAAACAGGGCACGAGTTGTACCTGTTCAAAGTCAACTGAGTGCTATAGCGCCACCCCCTGGCCAATAGTTGTGAGTTTCGTGTCTTAGCCGTTTGGCATAGCCCTCTACCATATTGCCGAGTTTCGTAAAAAGTGACCACGTGGTTAGGCCAGAACTGCAAAAACGGCGGAAGAGGAAAGCCAACAGTTTCAAAGAGGTTTCGAGCCTGTAGGCCTCGAACCCTCAATAATATTTTTTTTTCGGTGCTTGCATAAACGTTTTTCATGTTCTTTTCATGTAAATATACTCACCTAACCAATCAGAAAACATGAACAAATGCACCCCAGCATTACACCTCAAGCCTTTGCTGAAAATAGCAGATCGACAATTTAAAGCGTATAGTATAGTTTGTTGATTACTTTTGATGCAGTAATGATCTTTTTCTTTTTTTTTGTTGAGGTATCAAAAAAAGTCTTAAAAGTCCTTAAATTGTCGTCTTCACTGTCATTCTGGGGACCCCAAAAAATTATGTGGGGAGTGGGACCCCCCTGAGGGTCCCAACCCACAGGATGAGAACCAATGCTCTATGGGGATGGATGAAGAAGAGGGAAAAGGCTGACGTAAGGCGATGAAGGGTCTGATGGCCGGGCGCATGCGCAGGACGGGACACACTGGACGATGATGACGATGACGCGAGAGCGGATTAAGAAGGAAACTGCAGCCGCACGGAGCCGCCGAGGCCACCATGTTGGCTCAGGAGCAACGTTGCCATGTCCACTTATTATAAGCAACTTTGTCCTTCTTTTTCTGTAAAGTTGCTTAGTTATAAATGATTGTTTTTTATTTATTGCGTTTTTTTTATAGCTTGTTTCTAAAGTGTAGTTGCTTATTTGGGCTTGTTTCTAAAGTGCTTATTTGGGCTTGTTTCTAAAGTGTAGTTGCTTATTTGGGCTTGTTTCTAAAGTGCTAATTTGGGCTTGTTTCTAAAGTGTTTATTTGGACTTGTTTCTAAAGTGTAGTTGCTTATTTGGGCTTGTTTCTAAAGTGTAGTTGCTTATTTGCGCTTGTTTCTAAAGTGCTTAATTGAACTTGTTTCTAAAGTGTAGTTGCTTATTTGGGCTTGTTTCTAAAGTGCTTATTTGGGCTTGTTTCTAAAGAGTAGTTGCTTATTTGGCCTTGTTTCTAAAGTGTAGTCGCTTATTTGGGCTTGTTTCCTAATGTTTGTGACCAGTGGTTCTCAAACAAGTCAAGGACTCCCAAAATTATGTATTTGTCTTGGAGGACCCCCATCTGAATTTATTTTATGCCAGGGACCCCCCATGCAAGATTTGTGTTGTTAAAATGTTTAAAAAATATTCTTCTTTTTTTTTTCAATTCTTCAAGATTTACTTTCGAAAATAGCAGATCTACATGCTCATAACGCATCACATCGCGTCACGTTGTGTAAAAGTGCTCATGTGGCCTATTTAATGGCCTGGCAAGAAATCCAAAAGGGGGCGTCAACATGTGTCACTTGGTAGTGGCGGCCATCAAATATGAGTGAACGATACAGAGCCACCTCCCTGATATCGCCGGGACAGTTTACTTATTTTTGGACAACGATTCTTATATGAGACGATTCTAAGATGATGACCCAATGTTATTCTCCACAGAGAAATTACTTCAAGGCCCAGGGCATGAACGAGTGATGTCAGGAGGACTTAGTTGCTTCTTTTGGGCTTGTTTTCATAGACCTGCCTGCTTATTTCTCTCACAAAACATGGCAACGCTGGGCGCGTGAGCCGCCATTACGGCTCCGAGCGAGCCAGTTTCACTCCTCACAGTGATGAGGAGGAGGGAGGGAGGAGCCAGGAGCAGCGCGAGTGGAGCGGCAGGAGGAGAAAACGAAGCGGAGGAGCGAACTGAAGCCGCCCCGTCCGTCCGTGTGGAGGAAAATGGAAATAACATGCGATATAATGACGGAATAATAGCCATAAACATAATGCATTGTCTTCAACATGGAGGCCAAAAAAAAAGCATCTTAGGAGGAGCGTCGGGAAGCTGAGGCGGAAAGACGCACGAGTGGCGGCGCGCGGGGGGAATTTATAAAGCCATATCTGTGGGATAATATACACTGGGCGTGCACGCACGCGCGCGCTCTCACTCACACGCACACACACATACTCACACACACACACACACGCACACACGCACGTGAGGGGGGCAGCGATATAACGGTGCAAGGAGAAGCCCACAGCTACAAACACCGACCATTTTGCAGCGTTTTTGACGGCGGTGAGCATCGGAGGGCAGAGCGGCGTCAGTGTGTGTCCTCCATCCACGCCCCGCCGGGCGCCTTATGCTGCTGCTTGCTGACGCTATAGCCGCCGCTCCTCCTCCTCCGCCGTGTTAACGCTTAGCCGCTAGCCGGAGCGGGGCTAGCAACTATACCCCCACACCGAAGAAGAAGAAGAGGTGACGGAGGGAGGAGAAGGTGGGGCCGAGGAGGAGGAGGAGGGGGAGGAGGAGGAAGAAGAAGAGGAGAGGAGCGTGTCTATAGCCCCCCGCTGTTTGAAGCTCGCTCCTGGGGTCCGGACGGCTTGCCCGGGTCCCCCCCCTTAGATGAGGAGGAGACCGTGGAATTTCAAATACCTAGGGAGTGTTATTAGTCATTCTTTCTGGTCCCATTGTATATCTGAGCTACAAGGAAGGTGGGGGGGGGCCACAGATTAGGCCCCTCGGCCAGAAGAAGGGATTAATCTCCCCCCTGTGTGGGTGTTTGTGTGGCTGAGCAGCAGCGGCAGCATCATCATCATCAGTGTCGTCTGGCTCCATCATCAGCACCATGGCGGATGACGACGTGCTGTTTGAGGATGTGTACGAGCTGTGTGAGGTGATCGGCAAGTAAGTAGTGGCACTGTCCCCTCTGCATGACCATACATGTATGTATGTATGTATATATGTGTGTGTGTGTGTGTGTGTGTGTGTGTGTGTGTGTGTGTGTGTGTGTGCATGTATGCATGTATGTATGTATGTATGTATGTATGTATGTATGTATGTATGTAGGCTATATATATATATATATATATATATATATATATATATATATATATATATATATATATATATATATGTATGTATGTAAGTATTTATGCACACACGTTGTGTGGTGTGTGTGTGTGTGTGTGTGTGTGTGTGTGTGTTTGTGTGTGTGTGTGTGTGTGTGTGTGTGTGTGTGTGTGTGTGTGTGTGTGTGTGTGTGTGTGGTTTGTCACCATAGATCCATAATAAGAGGCATAAGGAGCCTTGCATTTGCTTGGATGGATGCTGACTGTCACATTCTTAAGGCCTATGGGGGAAATAGCGTCTTAATAAACGGTGTTAATTCAACTCTTGAGAGGGTACAAATGTATCCATAAGGGTCAATTTGGTTCCACTTTGTACACTCTTCAGAACTAAATAAACTCAGGATTTCACGGGTGTAGGCATTGTGAGGTCTCTCTGATGCCTGGTGTCCGTCAGTGCATGGGAATTTAAATAATACACATCAATTAATTGTGTTCTGTTTTTAATTGTTATTGCTCATAAGACTTGGCGGGTAGGCCCTATAAGAGCTGTTTTGATTACAAATGTTGACTGACTGAATTATGGTCTAGGGGGACTATATTTTCAAACCCCCAAATTGGGACCCTTGACTGTAGGGTAAGTGATATTCCTTTGTTAAAAATAAGTGTTAAATAACTGTATAGTCTCATAGTAATCATTTGCTATAGAGTGTTTGTTAAGTAACAGGGGTCTCCCTGTCTCCCCAGCTCATTAATGAACAGGTCAGGATACCAACTTTATCTAATCAGGAGAGAGAGAACTCATACAGGTTATGGGATAAATAAGTGAAATTAGAAGTGATGACACAAAGTAATGAGCTGAAATGGGTACTCTCTCCTGATTGGTTGAAAATGTGCAACCCACCTAAAATAATATTTTCTGTGTATTAAAGAGCTGGAGAGATGGGTGGAACCCCTGTTACTGAACAAATGCTCTACAGCAATGAATACTATCAGAATATAGGCCTAGTACTTTAACATTTTAACAAAAAAAAAGTCAAACAACACAAATATCACTTATCCTAGCTTTAAATGTCTGTGCATGTACATCTACGTACTGTATATACGTGCAGTCGTGCACCATGGCCGCTTTCAGCAGGATGGGGGATAATTGCTGTAGTGCTTAGCACACCTATAGTAAATGGTGCATTTATATAGTGCCTTTATCCAAGGCGCTTTACAATGATTGTGCATTACATTCACACACACATTCATACACCGATGAGGGAGGAAACCATGCAAGGCACCAACCTGCTCATCGGGAGCAGTTAGGGGTTTAGCGTCTTGCTCAAGGACATTTTGGCTTTCGTAGGGCTTGGATCCATTGGATTCGAACGATTCCGGTTCCTTAACGATTCTCTCTCAACGGTCCCATTCCTTAACGGTTCCCTTTCACGATTCCTATACTCCCAGGCCCCGTAGGAGTTGCACATTCATAGTTGCACACTCTCAGGCCTCGTAAGAGTTGCACACTGTTAGTTGCACACTCTCAGGCCTCGTAAGAGTTGCACACTCTTATTTGCACACTCTCAGGCCTCGTAAGAGTTGCACACTCTTAGTTGCACACTCTCAGGCCCCGTTTAGATGATCGGTCTCTAGAGAAAACGGCAAAATAAAACATCCGACGTGACTTCCATTTAGACGGCAACAGCATTTTCGGGGGTTGAAAACGCAAAAAAGTGAAACCCCCTTCCAGAGTGGAAATCTTTGAAAACACTCCGCCTCACGTCTCCTTGTAAACAGGCAATACGGAGGAAACCGCAAAACGCGTGACGTCATGGCTCAAGTCAACTCTCGCTGCGTATGCTATTACATTGTGTAAACAAACAGCCGTGATAGGAAGTAGAACTGAAGTGGCTCTACGCATGCGTGACTGGTCTATCTGGCAACGCGTCACACCGCCACATAGCCACCTGGAATGCACACTACAGCGTTTTCAATCAGTGTTGTCTCTCTGTGTGTAATCGCAGAATAAAAAGGAAGTGCAACGGCACTTTGACATATTCTGTTCTGATCGTTACCGTGTAAACGTGGCCTCAGAGTTATGGTTGGTCTTTGAAATGATAAAGTTTGAGAACCACTGGTGTTGTAATTGTATAGCAGACGTGAAGTCCACATACCAGCTCTGACAGTGTGATAAAACCGATTCCGGTTCCTCAATATTGGATCTGGTGCCTCTGATTGCTCAGGTTCCGGATCCCAACCTTAGACCCTGGACATAGAACTTGAAACCGGTGGACAATCCCAGGCATACAGGGTCATATATGGTCGCCCCCTGTTGTCCTTATATGATGTGTGTCAGGCGGATGAAGGGATTGTCCATTGGCATTTACTGTATTGACATGTCCCATGTCAATTCTTTATGGGTCGCCAGTAAATATCTTTTTTTTTTCTGTTTCCTCTTCTTCATTTCTCTTTTGGGTCTCGAGGTAAAACGTTTGGGAACCACTCGACTAGGCCATGTGATCAAACCTTTTTCAAAGGACGGCCATATTGAACAAAGTAAAATACCTATAGGCTAACTGCATGTCATGTCTTACTTTACCTTTGGAAACATAACAACATCACATACAAAGGCATCGCATTACAACAATTTCATTTAACTAAAGTGCATTATCAGTAGTCTTTTGTTGGACAGTGTAGCCAAATGTAAACCACTCTTCTGTGTTGTGAATTTTTTTTTTTTTTTGCCTTTTTTCACCTGCTTCCACTACATTGCAATTATATTTACAGTCCAATAAATTGTATGTTATTCAAATGGTAGTGTAGGCAAATGTAACCAGGTGTGAGAAGTTCTCTACAAAAAATAATAATAAAATAAAATACAATACAAAATAGCAGTTCTTTCACATCTTAAGAACAAAACAACACAAGGATCAAGCATCAAGTTAGGAATCGTTACAAATTATACAGAGAAATAGTCTATCTTTCTAGGTTAATTTCAAAACGCTCCAAAAAAACATAATGTGTGAATTCCGCGTGACTATTACTGGAGGCCCATAAATAATACATTTTAGGAAGCAAGCCATATAAAATCTGCCGGCGTCGAGCCGACATACTGTTAGGCTACATGCTACAACTGCCTGAGGAGATTGAATGGTGTTCAGTCAAGCCTGGTTAGGTATCATGTGGTATCAACTTTATTGTGTGGAAATGTGCCTTTGGCTTCAAGTGCTAAGGCCTAAGGCCTAAGGCCGATTCTACAAAATTATCTTCTAAATCCTAACAGTTTTCTGAAAAAACGTATGTTGCTATATCAGTGGTGCTCAAACATGTCCATGTGAAGGACCACCAACATTGTTGTGCATTTGCCCGCGGACCCCATTACAAAATATTATATTCCAGGGACCGCCAGAAGCAAAGATTTGAGTTAAAAATGTTCACAAAAAAGTAATATCATATTTAAAGATTTGCACAATTTTATTTCTAAAATAGCAGATTTACAAGCTCATAGCACGGCACAAAGTGACACGCTATAAGCTTGTACAGTATATCTGCTACTTTTGAATGGTCAAAGTATAAAATAATGGTTAAAGGGCAAGACCACTTTGGTAGAGGTTTGGGTTGTGTCTGTACCTTGCCATGATGTAACTCCAAAGGTGGGCAAGAAATAAAAAATAATTGCTCCATTGATTAGAAATTGATAATTCAAAATATGCTCCTCATTGACTTACATTGTATGTTAAAACAGCTCTCAAAGTCACTCTTTTAGCACTAAAACGAACGCAAACAATGTTGATTCAGACAATATAGAACATCACCAAACCCAGTACTGTTTGTTTTTTTTATAAAAATGTCAACTTCCTTTTGCCATTTTTAATAAGTAGAAAACCCGGACTGGATCGGCGGATCCGGATCCAGATTTTCAAATAGTAAAATCAACAGGAAGTTGACATTTTTATTAAAAAAAAAACAGTACTGGGTTTGGTGATGTTCTATATTGTCTGAATCAGCTATGTTTGGGTTCATTTATGTGCTAAAAGAGTGAGTTTGAGAGACGTTTTACCGTACAATGTAAGTCAATGAGGAGCATATTTTGAATTATCAATTTCTAATCAATGGAGCAATCATTTTTGATTTCTTGCCATGATGCCCAGTTACATCATGGCAAGGTAACTACACAACCCCAACCTCTACCAAAGTGGTCTTACCCTTTAAAGTGCAATGGCTTCTATTCCAGCGTGCTAACCTTCCAGGAAGAGAAAGGCTGTATTATCTATTAGCTTGGAAACACCATCGATGATGTCATTGGTAGGCAGGTTTCTGAACTAGTCGAAAAACTACCATCTTACAATGAGCATTAGTAAGGACCAATGTTATGAGCATTAGGAACAATGTTATGAAGATGGATTGAGTACTCTCTATGAATTGAGTACGTGAGGACCCCATTTGAAACAAGCCATTGAGGCTTTTCTGGGCTTTTTCAATCCTATTTAGTTGACCTTGTATTGTGAACTGTACTTCCATGTGCTTTTTTCTCTGCAAACTTCTAAATAAAGTATTAAATCGAAAGTATTCAATCAATCAAGTTAAGGTTGAAAATGGGTGCTCCTTTAACACCATAATAGCACTCAACAGTCAACTCTGTAACAATTACAACATTTGAGTTGACCTGTGACAATTATGTCATAAACATAATTGCGATTAAAGTGTTTTTGGCATTGAACATTGGAAATATATATGTTTGCCTATTAGGCTTTCGTATTGAAAAATTGCACAGGACAGATGTGACAAATAACGTAAATGTACAAATTACATATTTAATAATTGTATACTTAAAAATAACAGCTCGTAGATCTGCTGTTTCTGCTATGTTTGAACATGTATGAACATTTTTCACGATTATGCAAAAATAATTGCTATTAGGCTTTTATGTAATTGCTGTGACAGGCCCATTTACAGTGTGATGTGACAAGGCACCTTCTATTCTATCCTGTTCTTTTCTTCACCTCAGCCCGTTCTTTTGATTGATTGATTGAATACTTTATTAGTCAGAAATGTAAACGGCACGGGGTACAGTCAGACATTAAGGCTAAAAGGATAACACAAAAAAGTCCCGGGGACTTGTTTCCATTGTGGTCCTATACCTATCTTGTGAAACATCTCCATCTGTGATGTTCAGTGGACATGACTCTGCCGACAAAACTCACATTTTGTACTTAAGTAAAAGTATCAATGTTCGGTATTCAAAATGTACTCTGAGTCAACATACAAAAGTATTGGCATCAATATGTACCTAAAGTACCAAATGTAAGAACTAATCATTATGCAGAAGGTCCCATTTCACAAGTGTCAAATATATAAAATGTACTAGAATCATAGCAGATCTACAAGCTCACAACGACGTGTTCTGAGCTTGTAGATCGGCTACTTTCAAATTGCCAAAATGTGTGTGTGTGTGTGTGTATACAGTATATATATATATATATATATATATATATATATATATATATATATATATATATATATATATATATATATATATATATATATATATATATATATATATATATATATATATATATATCTATATATATATATATATATATATATATATATATATATATATATATATATATATATATATATATATATTTCAGTAAAGTAAAATAAGAAAACCCCCTCAAAATTGTTCTTAAGTACAGTACTCGGGTAAATGCACTTAGTTACTTTCCACCACTGCTGGCTGGCTACCAGTGCAGTGTGTGTGAGGTCACTCTCTCTCGTCCTCCCAGCAGTCAGCATCCCCCCCCTCCACCGTCTCTTTCACTGGAGGTAGACCACCAATGATCCATTAAGATCCCCCCCCCCCCCCCCCCCGGGTCATGTTCCTCTCATTCTCACATCTTCTGGTTGACCCGGGTTTACTCTAATGGGCTGATGCGACGCGCAGGGTTGCCATGTCCGCTTACTATAAGCGACTTTGGGCTTGTTTTTTTTCCTGTTAAGTTGCTTGTAAAGTATTAGTAGTTGCAGCGGGTTGCGTTTTTTTGGGGTCTTGTTTCTAAAGTGTCGTTGCTTTATTATTTGGGCTGGTTTCTAAAGCAGGGGTGGGCAACTTTGATGATGGAGAGGGCTACTATATCCACACTCACTTCAGAGGGCCACATTGCATATCCTGTTGGGCAGAAATCTCTTATCTCCGTATCTTAACTTTTTTCGTAAATTAATGCCATACTTGTCACACAAAAGTAGCAAAAATAGCCGATCTACAAGCTCAAAACGCGTCACAGTGCGACGCGTTTTGAGCTTGTAGCTATTTTTGCTATTTTTGAATTGGAATCCTGAAAATACTTTTTTATTTCATTTCAAGTGCATTTAGTTATACTTAACGTTATGAACTTAAATACAAATACATTGGACATAAAACAGACAATAGTATTTTGATACTAGTCATTAAGCTACTAATATGGACTGAAGTAATTAAAGCAAGTCATGTTTGCATGTTTTGAATTGTAACAGCTGAAATCAATAATATACGTATCAGTATTCCGATATTAACCTGCAGGCCGCATTAGTGGGGCGCATGTGGCCCTGGGCCGCCTGTTGCCCATGTATGTTCTAAAGTGTTATGTGCTTATTTGGGCTTGTTTCTCTAAAGTGAAGTTGCTCTATTTGGGCTTGTTTATAAAGTGTGCTTTATTTGGGCTTTATTTCTAATGTTGTTTAAACCAGTGGTTCTCAACCATCTTCTGAAGATGGTTGACTTTTGATTTTTTGGGGACTTTTGTCCCAAAATGTTTTTGTTGTTGAAAGTTGTGAGCTTTTAGATCGGCTATTTTCAAATCGCCGATGTATATAGGATTAAGTTGTTTCTTTTGGTCTTGTTTGCATAGACCTGGCTCCTTATTTCTCTCGCAAAATCTGGCAACACTGGTGATGAGTGGTCCATGCACCTCCATGTGTTCTAATGCAGTGGTTCTCAACCTTGTCAGGCCGTGACCAAAACAATCATATTTGAACATAATATCAGCGGTAAACTGTTTTCATGTCAACGACCCCCCAAATTATATGTATTTGTCAGCGGACCCCTATCTCAAAATATTGTTCCAGGGACCCCCAGAAGCAAAGCTTTGAGGCAAAAAAATTAAGAAAATGTTCACGATTTTTCAAAAATAGCAAATCTACAAGCTCATAGCGCTGCACTCGGTGCCGCACTATGAGCTTGTATATCTGCTATTTTTGAATAACCAAAAGAAATCTAAAAATGACACACAGATGCGTTCCCGGTCTAAATGGGTTAAGACAAGGACAAGAGAATAGCACCAAGTCATGTTACTGTAGTGTGTCACTACGTGTGACTTGCTTGCCACTGTCACACGATGCTGCTGTAAACCAAACCTGTCACTGCCAGTGTTGCTAGATTCAGCGAGAGAAATAAGCAACCAGGTCTATGAAAACAAGCCCAAAAGAAGCGGCCGAGCCGCGTGAGGCACTTTAAGCCTACATGCATCAGATATTTGAAAATAGCCGATCTACAAGCTCACAACAATGCGACACGTTGTGAGCTTGTAGATCTGCTATTTTGAAAAAGTGAAACATTTTAAATATGTTTCGAAACATTTTATCAACACAAATCTGGTACGGGGGTCCCTGGCACAAAATGTTTTCAGATGGGGGGTCCGCGGACAAATACATATTAATTAGGGGGGGGGTTTCCTGTTTAGTCAACATTAGGAAGCAAGCCCAAAATAAGCAACTACACTTTAGAAACAAGCCCCAAAAAACTGCAACTATCAACAACTTACAGAAAAACAAGCCCTATGTTGCTTAATAAGCATGACATGGCAACACCAGTCACTACTGGAACGGTATATCTTTGCTGTCGGGCAGAAACCTCATCTCCATATTGTAACTTTTTGTGTTCCTTCCCGTAAAGGAACGCCCTACTTCTACAAGCTTGTCGATCTGCTACTTTTGCTATTTTTTGTATTTTTAATCCTGAAAAGTAACAGTTTTGGACATAATGAGGTTTCCCCCCGACAGAGACGATATATCAGAAGTTGAAAGCAGTTGAGGAAAGAAAAAAGCAAGGGAATGTTTTTCCTTTGCCACATTAGTGAGTGGTCCTAATGCTCATCATATAAGATGCCACACTCTGTGTCTCAGAGGAGGGCGGTGGTCAGCTCAGAACCCTGCCTACCAGTGACATCATTGAAATTTGGCAGGCAGGTTTTGTCAAGATGTCAAACTTTTTATTTTCCTTATTAACGCTTTACAACAAACAAAAGTCGCTTTACAACAAAACAAATAGAAGAAACAACGTTATTAAGAGAGTACTAGTTAAAAGGCCAAAACAAATGTGGTGCATAAAAAACTAAATGCTGCTTCCCCACATTTATTTTTGGATGTATAGGGACAGACAGCAGACCTTTCCCAGATGACCTGAGAGGTGTCTGGATGGTTCATGATATCGCACAAGATCAGGAATGCATTTTGGCCCTAAACCATCAAAGCTTTACTTTATGTAGTATTTTGAAATCAATTATTTGACACACAGGGAGCCAGTGTAAGGATTTAAGAACTGGAGTGATATGTTCCACTTTCTTGTTATTAGTAAGGAGTCGAGCAGCAGCGTTCTGAATCAATCTGATTGAGTTCAGAGAGGCAGGGACGTGCAGAAGGATTTGGAGAGGCAGGGTCTGGAATTTTAAAAGGGCACCAATTGGATTAATTCTTTTTACGAACAATTCCCATAGTTTTAGGCCCGAAAACCAAAAAGACCCATACATGTGTTGTTATGTGCTTAATGTCCTCAAAGTCACACACCCAACAAGCTTCGAACTGAGCAGATTGGACCTTTCCGTTCCAGAGTTAATGGCCAAAACATCTTGAAAACGGCCACTTTTGCCGGTTTCCGAACGCCATTGTCACCCGTTTAGCGACGGGTAAAAGGGCAGGGGCTCAAGCCCCCTTTCATGTCTATGTGTGCACGTGCATGCAGAGAGGTAGCGGGGAGCCTGGAGGTTGAGGGCCTTGTTGGTGGTGATCAGTATATTGAAATCTAGTCTGTGTTTGACTGGGAGCCAGTGAAGATTCGAGAAGGAGTGGAGAAGTGATGTGGTCTCTGGATCGGGTTCATAGATCCATCTTACAATGAGCAAAAAAAAGTTTTAAAACAATTATATTAAGTTTTACTTTAACCCATCAAGACCTGGAACTGTGTCATTTTTAGATTTGAGCTAAAAAACATTATTTTACACTTTGGCTATTCAAAAATAGCAGATATACAAGCTCATAGCGCGGCACCGAGTGCCGCGCTACGAGCTTGTAGATCTGCTATTTTTGAAAAATCGTGAAAATGTGTGAAAATCATTGAATGAATATGATTTTAAAGCGAACACTTTTAACTCAAATCTTTGCTTCTGGGGGTCCCTGGAACAACATATTTTGATGGGGGTCCGCGGCCAAATACATATAATTCTGGGGGTCCTTGACATGAAAAAGATTGAGCACCACTGATATAGAAACATACGTTTGCGTGTGTATTCACTTCAGAAAAGAAGACCCCTGATACCTGAACACAAGTGGTGAAGAGCAGACTGCCCCGCCAGCTCCTTCTAACATTGTAGTGGAAGAGGACAGAGTGTATGGAGTGCTGCTATCAGGGGAACAGTGCTGCAGGACAGAAAGGAGGGGATCTGTGTGTGTGTGTGTGTGTGTGTGTGTGTGTGTGTGTGTGTGTGTGTGTGTGTGTGTGTGTGTGTGTGTGTGTGTGTGTGTGTGTGTGTGTGTGTGTGTGTGTGTGTGTGTGTGTGTGTGTGTGTGTGTGTGTGTGTGTGTGTGTGTGTGTGTGGGTTGGGGTGGGGGGTGGTGGCCCTGGGGGGGCGTAGGACATAAATAACGCCAGCAGACATTGACTGCAGCTCTCCGCCAATGCCAAGCTGTTACCCCCGTAAGAAAGGGCTATTTCACTTTGAAACACTTCTGTGGTCATTTTGACGTCTACTCTGGCTTTTTTGAGCATCCCACAGACAGTTTTTAAATTGCTTGAGTCAGTATTTAGATATTTAATAATCATTTGATCAGACCCTCCTCTAAGCCCATTCAACTTCCAACTCCATTTTAACCATGTTAGATTCATTGAAAACTCAGGTCCCTCGTTCTGGTGACTGATATTGTCCTTCTAATGCATGAGGGGGCCATATTCTTTTTTATAGTTTAAAAAGACAGGTATACATTTCAGGTATACATTTCACACAGAGTGAATATTTTTCTAAATGGAGTTAATGTATCGATTTGAATTAGCGCATTTGAATCGCACTAAATGATCCAATTTCATCCTTGTATATAGTCTCGCCAATAACCATGTATCGTGGGGGCACGGTGGCGCAGTCGGTAGCGCTGTCGCCTCACAGCTAGATGGTCCTGGGTTTGATTCCTGCCGGGGACGCTGAAGGCGTGTTCTCTCCTCTGCGTCATCAGTGCCCATACCCTAGGTGGGGTTGGCGAAAGGGCCTCTCTGTGTGGAGTTTGCATGTTCTCACTGTGTCTCCTAGGGTAGGTACCCTCACAAAAACATGCTGTAATCCTGGTCTCTATACTGCCTAAAATAACCATGTATCGTTCAAATCAGTTACACCCCTAACAAATAACATTTATGACGATGGAAATATTTCCGTACAGTCGAGTCAACCATTTCCATCAGAAACAAAACACGTACGTCTCTGTCAGCCACGATATGTCCACAGAGGCAGCGCTCATGGGATCTTTTAGGATTTTAACAATTCCCGTTCTTTAGCGATTTCCTCTTAACTCATTAACCGCCAGAGTAAAACATTGTCTATAGCCGACCTTGCCAGCGATTCCGAGCGTTTTCATTAACTTTTGAAAAATCGTAGAATATTATTCTTCACAACGATCCATCCACCTATCGATTTAAAAGACGTTGCAGAGCCTTGTAGAATCGGGGGGGAAAAAACGTGCCGTCATGATAACCCATTCCATATTGGCAGTTGAATGTGGGTTGTTTTCGGCAAAAAGCTAAAAAAGCAACAGAAAGCAAAGCAGGCATGTTTCCAAATCCATTAGAATGGAATTGAATGTGGCTCAATGTGTGAATGGACGCGGTGATTGATACATAGCATTGTGGGGTTACTTGGCACAAGAAAGTTTGAGAACTACTGATTTAGAAGGCCTAAATAATCGGCCGCAGGTCTTAATGGGTTAAATGAATGTGAATTTGTCATGCAAAATAAACTCTCCCGGTGTGTGCGGACCTTTAGATTTAGGGTTAAAGGACGACTTCACCCATTTTCAACCTATCTTCATATAATTGGTACTGTTATATGAAGAAAGTGAGGACCAATTATATGAAGATAGGTTGAAAATGGGTGAAGTTGTCCTTTAACAATGAATCGCAAAATAATTTGAAATAACTAATTGCCGTCCTGGAATGTTGATGTATAATATAGTAATACAATACTAACGTGTGTGTGTGTGTGTGTGTGTGTGTGTGTGTGTGCGTGTGCGTGCGTGTGTGTGTGTGTGTTCATCAAGGCCTCCTCAGGGGTCTCATTACTTTGCTTCAGTCTCCAAACTCCTCCTAAACTTGACACAGTTTTTAGTGCGCTAAGTGGGAGAAGATGCGTCTGGGATTATATTCATCACTTGTCTTGCACATACGCAAGCACGTGGTATATACGATTTGTACCAGGGAGGTCACCCCCATAAGAGATTTGTGTTCAACTTTAAAAAACGTTAAAAAACTAATTTTTGTGTATTTTCATAAAAAAAAGTGTAAAATAGCCGATTGTGAGCTTAGCTACTGACATTCCACTCCCTCTCTCTCGGAGGAACTGAGCGAGTCTAAGATCAACAAGTCATAAAGTCAACCAGTACTTTCAAAGCAGACAATCTGGGGCACATTTCTCAGTCAAATAATAATAACAATAATACACTAAATTTGTATTTTCAAAAAACAAGTTTACAAAGTGTTTCACAACACAAAAAACAGTGTGGGGAAAGAAAAACAAAAAACAGGCAATACAATAGAGTCTTCAAATGAACACAGTGTCCATTTTCCAATTCTCAAGTCAAAAGCCATTCTATAGAGGTGCGTCTTCAGATGAGTTTAAGTTTCGGTTTCGGTTTCAGACCATGTCGGAGGCGAGCAGTCTCAAGCGAACTGGAGCCACGCGAAGCACCACCGAGCGAGCAGCCGTGCTGAACGTTTCGACGTTTGCTTGAGCCTACTCGGCGGAGTAAGCGCCGTCCGAGTTATGTACCGATAGGTATCATGTTGTGGGGACTGCTCTGCCTCCGGTAGGTCTCCTGATTACGCCCAATGAATGGTCTGATAAATCGCTGGGTAGGTCAGAATCTCGCCTACTTTGCCCATTCAATGGTGGTCTGATAAATCGCGGGTAGGTCAGTATGTCGCCTACTCGCCCGTTCAATGGTCTGATAAAACGAGATAATGTCCCATTCAATACATCGATAGCATTCAAAGCCGGTGACCGGATAGACTCCGCTGTTCATGGAATTATTGGCTTAGCAATGCGACAAAAAAAAAAAAACTCCATGAATTCAAGGCTTCATGGGGTGTGTAATTGATGGATGGTTGGGTGATCTACTCCGTTAACCACTTTCACTTTCAAGAATGTCCCAAAATAGCAAAAACAGCCGATCTACAAGCTCACAGTGCTACTTTTGTGTGACGCTCTTGTATGACAAAGTAGGGCATTCATTTACGAGGACAAAAAAAGTCGTAATATGGAATTACAAGGTTTCTGACCGACTGTAACGTTATACCCCCGGATAAGCCATTAGCGAAGGGAGACTGCAAACTGCTCAGGATAGGATGTTGTACCCGTCTCGGCACTGACTTCTATCACTGTTGGTTGACCCTGGCAGTTATGTGTAGACACCGACCTTTGACCTTAACTCCTTGTCAACATGTGCAGAACCAATTATCTTTATTGCTTGCAATGCTGCTGCATTGTTGTCCTGCACAGCGCTCTGTTATTGTCCCTGACAGGCTGGTGTGGGTAACAAAGTATGTTTACTAAAGTACTGCGTTTACTGCTCCATTCACTTCTTGGTTAACTTATTACTTAAAAATCCTGTATTTCTTGTATTTTATTTGTATTGTCTCCTGTGTTTTACTATGTATTTTTGGCGAGACATGCCATTTTCAATGGCGTACAGTATAACAAGCGAACGAGAGGTCGCAATGACTTTTTGTTTCTTTTCATAGAAGCACAGTGAAACCCTCTGTGATTACCTAACCCTGTAGTACAGTGGTTCTCAAACCTTTTTGTATTTATTTCAAGGACCCCCATAACTCCGGGGGGTGTACAAGTGGAACCAATGGACCCGTTCCATTCGTACAGTCTTAGAGTTACACACCTGCAAGGAGCCATTTGGAACCGCCTCAAGGAACCATGAGGGTCCCTGGACCACACTTTGACACCCACTGGGTGTAGCAGAGTGTTTCCAGTGAGCCAACATGCACAATATCAGCACCCTGACTCTGTTTGACCAGAATGGAACTCAACCTTAATTAGAATAATGTGAAGGCAGTTAGGACGAGGCCCAATTTCTTTCCAATATGGCTGCTGTGCATAGAGCCTATTAGGACAGAGATATCACTTAATAACGGCAGTGTAGGGGCACGGTGGCGCAGTCGGTAGCGCTGTCGCCTCACAGCTAGAAGGTCCTGGGTTCGATTCCCGCCAGGGACGCTGTGGGCGCTGGGGGCGTGTCTTCTCCTCCGCGTCATCAGCGCCCATACCCAGGGTGGGGTTGGCGAAAGGGCCTACTCTGTGTGGAGTTTGCATGTTCTCCCCGTGTCTCCTAGGGTAGTTAATACCCTCACATAAACATGTAGTAATCCTGGTCGCTATACCGCCTCCCCATGACAGCCGGGGCGCCTGATGGAGGGGAAGGGAACTGGTTGGAATAACGTGTTCCTTCCACGCACTACGTCCAACCAGGGAAACTCCCTCCTGTCAGGTGACAAGAAGGTCAGTTGGCTCTCATGCACTGAAGGAAGCATGAGCTCGGCCCTGGCCTCCCTGGCTGTGGGGGACTGGTGTAGCGCTGGTGTAGGGCTGGTGTAGCGCCCAGGATCACTTAGGAAATTGGCACCGGGTGAAAAAAATGGGTTACAAAAATCGCGGGATAAAAATTATTAAAATAATAACGGCAGTGTTAAAGTGACACAGTTACCGCTGTAAAACTGTGTTTAAAAACAACTTTCCAGAGGATCGACCATGTTTAAACTTTTTAGAAAAAGAAGACATTCTAATCAATTCTTTTAGCAAACTCATAATAAAATTATATTTTTACCAGGTGCTCGAAGAGCGCCTGAGTCTAAGAAGAGGCAGACCTACTAGTCATCGTTTCGACAGATTTGCATTCGACAGATTACAGATTTGCATTCGACAGATTTGCGTCATTGGCTGTCCTTTAAGCCAATGGGGATATTTTCCCATTCTCTGCACGGGCGGCCTCGTCCTCCCAAGCTATGGGTAAGCGACACCTATTTGTCATTGGCTGTCCTGGCTGTCCTTCACTCCTTTAAGCCAATGGCGACACGAATGGGGAGACGGCCCGTCCTCCGCAGTAACCGCCCTCCGCTTCCCTCATTCACACTGCAACAGTTGCAGACAGTGCAAGTTGTATTGCAGCCTCAGGCAGGAGGGTTAGCCTAAATGCTAGCGTGCTTCATTAGACCTAGTTTGGCTCTTCAGTTATTATTTGGCCATGTTCACACTGACTTCAATCTTCGCTATTGTTGGGAAGACCTGTGTGGTGTCGATCTAAAAGCTCACAGCTTGTAGATCGGCTATTTCCTACAGAGAGGTTTGGTGTAGAGGGGGAAAAAAAGACCAGACCAAGTACAGAGCCAAAAGTCAAGTTTACTAAGTAGTGAGTCTGTTGTGGTCTTAGAGTTTTAGTGGTCTGAAAATACATATCTATCATATATGCAAACTACGCGAACAATTTTGATCTGCAACACAATTTTATAATATGTATTGTGGGGATCTCTGCTTCATCCCTCTCTCAGCTAAGGGGTCCTTGGCCTGAAAACTGTCGAAAACCCGTTGATCTATCGTGAACCACAAACACCCACCGTTCCCCAACTCTGTTATTGTGAAAAGCAGCTGCTGCAGCCAATCACCTTTTTGACAGGTCATCAAGCAGAGGGCAGAGGTCGCTTTTCAGGCGGGGGGGGGGAGGCCTCGGTAGGATCCCTGTGGAGTCCCCTGAGAGAGGGGGGGGACGAGGGGGTGTTTATGGTCGGACCCCCCCTCCCCCCCACCCCGCAGGGAATGAGCACTTATTGCCTACGTTCCCGCATGGCTGGATTTGTCATTATAGTCACACATTCACGCACACATGCACACACACACACACACACACACACACACACACACACACACACACACACACACACACACACACACACACACACACACACACACACACACACACACACGCGCACACCCCCCCCCCCCCCCGCCCCCCCCCCGTGATGTATTGACTTTACAAGGCAACTTTCTGCTAAATCAAAGCTTTTGGGGCTTCTGCTTGCTTAGCCACTTAAGCTGGGTTTTATAGTTTGTCGTGGGACGGTGTCTTGTGCTGAAAAATGCCAGTCTACAGGACAGGACGAACAGCCAGGCTGTGTTGCCTATAGACGCCTTAACAGACGACGTCACACTGATTAGAACCAGTATGCACGCGCAGGCCGGCACCAAATGAACCCCACCGCTCATAAGATGCAATGTAAAAGTGGTCACAGCCTCAGGTGTAAAAATGCATCCCATCAAACTTTCAGATGTTGTTTTTCTCCCAATGTGGAGGAAAAATGCTTAGGATTTTTACTGTGATCTCTCGCTCTTGAAATATATATTTCTTGGTTTCTGTTGTGTGTAAACAACAATAACAATTCAAAACAGTTGTCCCCCAAACCCCACCTCCAGTGGCTGTCATAAGAGCGGAGGGAGCGCTCTATGATCATGGCACCAGAGCCTGCTCTTGCTCGCGCAGCTGCAGCCCGTCGAGCCAAATTTATGCTCCGTCGCGCAAAGGTGTCGCGCGCAGAGAACGGCTGAGAACGGTCTCATCCGTGAAGCGGTGGTGAGCTTGTATGTCAGCTGTTCTCGGCGCGCAATACTGTTGCGGGGTGAAGTACATGTCTCGCAAGGGCGCACCTCACTAGCCAACAGACAAGAGGGGGTTGAATGAACTGAAACCAGTGCACCCCAAAACAACAGGTTTGGGGATCTGTTGGGAATTGATTACATGAAACAGTCACCTGTGCGTCCAGTCTCAATGTTTGTAAACAAATAATTGGTCTATAGTCCTGTCCAGTGGAGGTTTTTACTTAAAAGTATCAATACTGCAATGTAGAAATACTCTGTTACAAGTAAACGTCCGAAATTCAAAATGTGCTTGAGTAATAGTACAAAAGTATTGATATCAAAATGTACTTAAAATACCAAAAGTAGAAGTACTCATTATGCAGAATGTCCCATTTCACAAAGTGTTCAAATAAAATGCATAAACATCTTTTGAAAATAGCACATCTACAAGCTCACAATGCGTCGCATCGCGACGCATTGTGAGCTTGTAGATCTGCTATTTTCAAATGGCCAAAATGTATATAGGGCGTTCTGTAATAATAATCAACATCTACAAAGGGTGGTGGCTTTTCTCCTAAATGTTGCCATTGTTGATTCTTCCCACACACACACACGTGTGAGTTGTCACTGCTGTCGTATCCTATTGACTCACCTGTCATTGAGGAGCCCCCACTGGGAGGACTTAGAACATTCTTCCGCCCAACACTCCCTGCTGACAGGTGCCTGTAGGAGTACGTGCAGTGACAAATGGTTGGCTCTGGCTGCGCGAGAAAAAAAGGACGCTCTGCTTCCAAATTCCGCCGCTTTTCGACGTTTTGTTTTCTTCTCACGCCGTTTGGTGAACCCCCCAAGGTTGGTGCCCTGTGCTGCGCTGCTTTTATCCAGCCAGATTGGGACGTTCACGGCATATTTTGCACCATTACGGTGCACGTTCATCATCGGTGACGAGTGCCTCTAACAGCCGCTGATGGCTGCGTGCAGCGAGCTGCGAGTCGCAGTGTGTCTGTGTGTCAGGATGAGAGGCAACACTCACACAATCGCGTGCAGCATGCGTCCCCTCACCCTGCACCTAATGGCTGTACATGGGGCCGACGCGTGCTTCAGCGTGATTGTGTGAGTGTGGCTTCAGGAGGTAAATTCCTAGCCTCGATCTCCAGGCTTTTATTTTTTATTTTTGCTTAAAAATAAAATCCTGGAAATTCCTGTCCCAGCTGTTGGTACGCAAAAGCGCCTTGCGTCGTCTGATGTGCCGCGCATTCTTTATTTTGGGTGCGCATGCGCACCTGCGCACCAGTTATGTGCACCCCTGCCTATAATGACTTATAAGGCCTAGTGTTATAATACTTCATAATTGCTGGACACCCACAGACTTTTGTTTTGGCAAGGATCATCGCGTATTATAATTATCACAGTTGTAATACATTATAATAATGCTATAGTGTATTATAATCACTGTTACAATGCATTACAGTGAGATTATAAGAGTTATAAGTGTTATAAGATGATAAGGGATTTGAAAGTAATTACCTTCCTGAAGGTGTAGGCAGAAACCCTTTGTTGTTCTTGCGTACAATAATGAATGCTATTTATTTTACTTTGATTACTATACCAAATGACCACTTATAGTGTCTTACAAATATTCTATATTGCATTATAACAGTGATTATAATGTATTATAAAATCATATCGCAATACAAGTATGATCATTATAATACATGGTCTTGGCCAAAAGAAAAAGTCAATGAGTGACCAGTAATCATAAAGTGTGATACTTGACCTTATGAGTCATTATAAGAGGCCTTATAATGTGTTACGATTGCATTATGAATACTTATGAGTGCTTGTTATAACTGTAATTATACAGTATTATAAGCCGATTACAATGCTTTTATACTTGACCTTATGTCATTATATAATGCTTTCTAATGTGTCATTATTATTGTTATAAAGCATTATGAGAATTTATGAGTTATTTATGAACTCTAATTATACAGGGTTATGGACATGTATAATGCATTATAAGTACGCTTATTATACGTGAATAGACAAGGGAGACATAGCAAGTGTTACCGCCCTCTCTGGACTCTAGGGATGAAACAACAGGTCACATCCAAGTCTTTTCAAGTGACTTGATACCTTCCAACAAGCTTAGGACTTGATTGGAACTCGAAGCAAGAAAAGGTTTGGACTTGGACTTTACTTGGGACTTGCCTGTCATGACTTGGCACTTGATTGTCTTGACTTGGGACTTACCTCTCTTGATTCGGGACTTCCCTTCCATGGCTTGACTCGGGACTCGAGAGCAAAGACTTGAGACTTTACTTAGAACTTGCAAAACGGTGACTCGTCCCCCGTCTGTTACCGACGGAACAAGTTGTGTGCTGAACTGTGTGTAACCCCACCCGTCTGGTTGGCCCAGTAGGATAAAGCAAACACGCCCCAGACGTCCTTTCAGCCAGATGTCTTCACAGCTTCCAGATGTCCTTTCCCACCGCAGTCACACTGACAATGGTGGACATATTATATCGGTGCTGTCGGTCAGAAACCTTGTACGTTCAAAACAGTTGCTTTTCAGAAAATGAAAAAAAAGAAAGAACCTGTGTTCCAATGAATCCAGTAGAGCTATTATTTAATCACAAGCTCTCTCAGTTAAAAAAAAAGAAATAGCCTATCTACAAGCTCACAATGTGCCACGCTTCGATGCATTGTGAGATTGTAGATCGGCTATTTTCAAATATATAAAAAAAAAATAGAGTTTAAGTGGTTAATTCATAATACATGTTTGTACGTTTGGGTCCCAAGAGTCCCTTGCTATAAATGTGGTGGAGTCAAAAGTACAATATTTCTGTGTGACACGTAGTGGAGTGAAAATCATGGGCTCTACCACATGCTCCAAAAATCTACATATAGGCCAGTGGTTCTCAAGGACCCCCAAATTGACACTTATTAGCCCGCGGACCCCCATTTGAAAAGATATGCCAGGGACCCCATAAGAGAAGATTTTTTACGGCTCTAGCCGTGAAAAAAATAATTTCAAGGACCCCCAGTTTGACATGCATTAGGCTATGGACCCCCATTTAATGGCCTTTCTATCCCTGGGACCCCAATTTATATTATAAAATCAATGTTAAAAGACCCTAATGGGTCCATTTGGTTCCATTTGTACACTCTCAGAGTTACAGACCCATAAGGGTCCATTTGGTTCCTATACATCATTTAGCTGGGGACCCCCTGGAACCCCCTCAAGTACCCCTGGGGGTCCCCGGACCCCACTTTGAGAACCAATGCAGTAGGCTACAGTGCATGTACTGTAGTTAGTGTCAGTGTTGCCAGAGAGAAATATGCAACCAGGTCTCTGAAAACAAGCCCAAAAGAAGCGACTAGGACACATGAGCACTTTAAACCTATATACATAGGCCATTTGAAAATAGCCGATCTACAAGCTCGGCTTGTAGATCGGCTATTTTCAATTAGCCAATTATTGTTTACCCCCTTTTACTCCCCAATGTAGTCGTTATGCGAATTGATTCCTCCCCACACACATTTCTGTGTCGTCACAGGTGTCATATCCTACTGACTGAGGAGCCCCCAGTGGTAGGACGTAGAGCCTTCGTCCTACTCCTCCCGCCCAACACTCCCTGCTGACAGGTCCCGCCCCAGCCCGTAGGAATACGTGCAAATATCACCCTCCCCCCAATTTCCCTTCCTCAAACACGGACCATTTGTGTTTGTATAGACGCCTGTCAAAGCCGGGCGCACCGCAATCGAACCTGCAACCTTTACCACTGTGCCACCTGAGCGCATCCCAAAAAAAACATTTTGAAACATTTAACAACCCAAATATTGTATTGGGTAGCCTGGAACAACATATTTTCAGATGGGGTCTGCGGACAAATACATATTAAAGGAGAATTCCAGTCATTTTAGATGTTTGCTTTGATGTGTCGCTAATCACTCACCAACATACAAAGGGCCGTTGAATTTTTCCAGAGAAGCCCCTGTTGTCCATTGTGGAGAGCCCTTCCCCTGGCATAATGGAGTAATGTGTATAAATGAAAATCGCCTATTTTAGCACCTCCAAAGTTCGTTTTTTTCCACTAATCCTGAGAAAAACAAGCAACCAGCTCCATGTCGTTCTTCATGAACGGCAGCTCATAAGGGACATTTAGTGCATGTTTGAGTGTCAGTACACTGCATAATGAGGATTAGTGGGAAAAAAAAACAACTTTGGAGGTGCTAAAATAGGTGATTTTCATTTATACACATTACTCCATTATGCCAGGGGAAGGGGTCTCCACAATGGACAACAGGGGCTTCTCTGGAAAACTTCAACGGCCCTTTGTATGTTGGTGAGTGATTAGCGACACATCAAAGCAAACATCTAAAATGACTGGAATTCTACTTTAAGTTGGGGGTCCTTGACACGAGAATATTTGCAAAACACTGGTTTAAACGACATTAGGAAGGAAGTCCAAATAAGCAACTACACATTAGCAACAAGGAAAAAAGGAAAAAAACACAACCTGCGATTACCAATATTTACGAGTGACTTTATAGAAAAGCAAGCCCATTGTTGCATATAGTAAGCAGACATGGCAAACCGCGGTTAGTGTCCACCAATGCTCACGGCTTGCGTTCATTCCCACCGCAGTCACATTGGCCCCGCCCCCTCCCATGCACAAAACCACCCAGGCATGAGCCTGATTTAAACTTCCTCTTACAACGGTGTCGCGCACGCCGGAAATAACAGACCTACAAGAAGTGTTGGGAAGTAACTACGTACATTTACTTTAGTTTGAGGTACTTTTTTGTTTGAGTACGTCTATTTTTTTTTTAAATTCTACTACATCTCAGAGGAAAATGTTGTAGTTTTTACTCCACTACAATGAAGATTTAGATACAATTACATTACATTACAAAACAAATTGCTTTAACCAATTATGCCCTATTTTATACTTTGGCTATTAAAATGAAATGCCAGATCTTCAAACTCACAACGCGCGCCATCGTGACACTCCGTGACCTTGTAGATCTGCTATATTTGATGGAATTTGTCAAATTTGGAGAACCATAGAGAAATCCTATGAAATGGGACTTTCTTACTGACTACTTCCACTTTCGGTACTTTATTGTAATGCCAATACTTTTGTACTTTTACTTTTACTCAAGTACATTTTTTTGTCCAGGACTTTTGCTTGTAACAGCCTACAAGCTCACAACACAACGCAGACCCGTTTGTGAGCTTGCAGATCGGCTATATCCTGGGGCATAAATTGGGCTTCAGCCTGGGTTTATTCCCCAACTCAGGTTTCCGAAAAAAAAAGCCTAATTTATGCTCCGTCGAAAATAGCAGACATACAAGCTCGCAACGTGTCCCGGGGACGCGTCGTGTTGTGAGCTTGTAGGTCTGCTATTTTCAGAGCTTCACACCGTCATACGACGAGGTACAAACGGGGCGTAACGGAGCCTTTATTTGAGCTTTTACAGCTGTGGGGCCACGCAGTGCCAGGGCGCGTCCACACACCCTGTAATTCACATGGCTGGGACTCCAGTGGAGGCCCTGAAGCTAACCGCTAGGCTATGCAAGCTAACCCTCCCTCTCTGCAAGGTCCTCCACACACATCTGTGTGTGTGCGTGTGCGTGCATGTTTTCATTACTATACTTGTGAGGACCAAATGTCCCCGAAAGTAGTAGTAGAATTTTTCTAAAATGTTCCTGATCCTCACAATATTTTTGTTTTTGTTTAACCCTTTAAGACCTGAGGCGATTCTTTAAAAAAAATCGCAAAATATTTCTAAATCCTAGCAGTTTTTTGAAAAAAGATCGAAACCTTTTTTTCAAGATTTTTCAAAAATAGCAGATCTGCAAGCTCATAGCGCGGCACTCGGTGCCGCGCTATGAGCTTGTATATCTGCTATTTTTGAATAGCCAAAGGCATCTAAAGTGACACCGATGCGTTCCAGGTCTTAATGGGTTCAACAGATTTTTAGAGATACGTTTACGGTTATGAAAAGATTGTGGTTGGATCTAGGATTAGACATTTATAACTTAGGTTTTAGGAATTGGAGGTGGAGTTATGCTTGATTTGCGATTAGTTGCACACTGGTGTCGTGAACCACAAAATAATAAATAAATGTGTGTATGTATATATATACATAGCCTTGATAAGATCACTGTCTAAAAATGTTGATATCGTAATACAAGCGTGTGTGTGTGTGTGTGTGTGTGTGCACTCACGCGCGCGCGTGCGTGCAAAATGAAGTTTTCACAAGGATGAATCAACTGCTATCATATACATCCTATATATAAACCTCTATTTACCCTTTACCCCTGTCTGCACCAAATCTCTTTGCCAAAAATAGCAGATCTCCAAGCTCACAACGTGGCACAACGCTAATGTTTGGGCTAAGGTTAGCGCCAGAATATGAATGCTGGGGTTCAAGTGGTTAAAAAACGATTACTCGATTAATCGACCACAAAATAACATTAAAAAAATATTGTTATGTATGTATGTACAGTATATTGTTTTTATAATTGATTAATACACAAAACAAAAACAATTAACCCATTAAGACCTGGAACTTTGTCATTTTTAGATTTGAGCTAAAAAAACATTATTTTACACTTTGGGCTATTCAAAAATAGCAGATCTACAAGCTCATAGCGCGGCACCGAGTGCCGCGCTACGAGCTTGTAGATCTGCTATTTTTGAAAAATCGTGAAAATGTGTGCAAATCTTTGAATATAT
This sequence comes from Gymnoscopelus microlampas, assembly GCF_963454915.1. Lineage (NCBI taxonomy): Eukaryota > Metazoa > Chordata > Actinopteri > Myctophiformes > Myctophidae > Gymnoscopelus > Gymnoscopelus microlampas. The sequence continues at coordinate 16,061,774 of NC_139961.1, read as the reverse complement.
ATATATTTTTAAAGCGAACATTTTGAACTCAAATCTTTGCTTCTGGGGGGTCCCTGGAACAAAATATTTTGATGGGGGTCCGCGGCCAAATACATATAATTTTGGGGGTCCTTGACATGAAAAAGATTGAGCACCACGGATATAGAAACATAAGTTTTTCAGAATACTGTTGAGATTTAGGAGACATGTAGAATCGGCTTCAGGTCTCAATGGGTTAATCAAATAATTCATTGCTATCATGTTAATGTTCATCACTGTTTGAAAATGCACATGTCCAAAGTGTTTCCAGTGGTTTTGTGTGTGGTTTTTGTCACTAACTCTGTACACTGTGTGTGTGTGTGTGTGTGTGTGTGTGTGTGTGTGTGTGTGTGTGTGTGTGTGTGTGTGTGTGTGTGTGTGTGTGTGTGTGTGTGTGTGTGTGTGTGTGTGTGTGTGTGTGTGTGTGTGTGTGTGTGTGTGTGTGTGTGTGTGTGTGTGTTGCAGGGGTCCGTTCAGCGTGGTGCGGCGATGTATCAACAGAGACACAGGCCAGCAGTTTGCAGTGAAGATTGTAGATGTGGCCAGTTTCACCTCCAGCCCCGGCCTCAGCACAGAGGGTGAGACACACATGCACTATATATATATATGTCACAGGTAGATTGGCATTCCAGGGAGATTGGAAGTGGAGCGCTTGTTTTTAGGCTCGGGGCGGGGCTGCGATGAGAGGACGGCGACAACAACAACATGGATATACATACATACCAGCCTCAGTGGCGCACTTCGATAATCATTGGACTCCCCATCCACTACCACTGGGAGTCTGGGTTTGACTCCCGCTTGGGACATTACTTTTTCAAACAACCGCGGACTACTTTTTTTCGCCGATAAAGTATAGTTTTGGACCATGACGGAGGCGCGCCGACTCAGCAGACCTTGAGGCGCGCCTCCAGGCGCGAGTGCCCGCGCCGACCGGCCGATGGTCTGCTAGTCGACTAAGCGCCGTCCGAGTTATGTACCGATAGGCACAGAATCGTAAATGATGTTGTGGGGACTGCGTTTGCCCCTCTATGGTTTGCCCCAACTGCCACTCACTGCACTAACATAGCCCGCCACCCCGCCCCCTCGCCCCCTTGTGCTTCAACTGCATGGAATAAGGCTGTTCGCGGGTGTGTGTGTGTGTGTGTGTGCACGCGCGTGCATGTGCGCGCATGCGTGCTCGTTTGTGCGCGTGTGCATGCGTGCGTGTGTGGTGTGGGACTCATGTCAAGCGCTTCTTTTCCAATTTACCTGGAATGCCAATCTACCTGTAATATATATATATATATATATATATATATATATATACTAGGGATGGGACAGTTACCTGAATGTGTGTCACTAACCGTTTAGGACGGTAGGAAAAAAAAAAGAAATATTAACAGAATATTACTGGAATAAATCATTTAATAGAATATATAATTGTTCCAATATTTTACAATAAAACATTTTGAAGAGAAGAACACAACCTTACAGAATGAGATACATGTTTTTCAAATCCATCGCTTGCGTGCCGCAATTCTGAAGATCGAGTTAACTCGTTCTTTGGAATTTTCGTTGTTTAATCTGTGATCGCGCTGTTCTTTTTATTTTTCATCATCAGTTTCCTTTTCCACTTACGTCACACTCACCCGGAGCCGGATGCATAACGCAGATTCCGTTTCCGGGTCACATTTTTTATCCACGGTCATTTTCGGCCAGAATAGCGAAAAACACGTTTTTTTCACACGGTATAAAAAACGAACGGAGAGGTCCACTTCTATTTTATTTTTTCTGGGTGTCTAACAGTCATCGTTGTCGTGTAATCACATAGTTTTAAGGCCGATCAGGGATTGTCGAAAACGTCACATCCGGTTTATGACGTATTGACTGTTTGAGTCTGTTTGGGGGGGGGGGGGTGAGCTCAGTTCAGGTGACGGAACAGTCAAATAAGTGGACTTTTAACTGTTACCGTTCGAGTTTCATCCCGCTAGAGATGTCAAACATTGCTGTTTAGTCAAATTCGTCCCAAGCCGTCACCCATTTGCCGTCTTGGGAGTGAGAATGTGTTGGTAAAGATGTGGGTGAAATTTTTGTCATCATTTGTAGTTTGTAGTTGTCAGGAAAGCACAGGATGAATACAGAACAACAGCGAGGAAAACAGGAGAGAAACAAAAGTTCCTAGTAGAGTGAAGGGAATGTACATATGAAGACAAACACTTCTACAGGCAGTCAGGTATTCCAGAGTTCCATGAGAAAGGCAGTGGTCATGAGACGGTTATAAAGCAGAACACTGTTTCTAAATGGCCTCATGCTACTTTTTCTGCATTATACTCTGTAAACATGTCAGGTTAATTCGGACAACGTGTGTGTGTGTGTGTGTGTGTGTGTGTGTGTGTGTGTGTGTGTGTGTGTGTGTGTGTGTGTGTGTGTGTGTGTGTGTGTGTGTGTGTGTGTGTGTGTGTGTGTGTGTGTGTGTGTGTGTGTGTGTGTGTGTGTGTGTGTGAATGTGTGCATGCATATGTGCATGCATATGTGTGTGCATGCATGTGTGTGTGTGTGTGTGTGTGTGTGTATGTGTGCGTGCACTTGAGTGCACGCGCGTGTGTGTGTGTGTGTGTGTGTGTGTGTGTGTGTGTGTGTGTGTGTGTGTGTGTGTGTGTGTGTGTGTGTGTGTGTGTGTGTGTGTGTGTGTGTGTGTGTGTGTGTGTGTGTGTGTGAGTGTGTGTGTGTGCGTCTGCGTGTGCGCGCGTGCGTGTGTTTGTGTGTGTCATACTGTGCTATCAGTGACACAGTGCTGGCAGTCAGCAGGACCATCTGTGAGTGTGGCTCAGAGATGACACCATGGCAGGTGACAACAGGAAGACACAGGCTCTGAACCTCAGTCAACATGGACTCGCTATTTTGGGGGAGATTAAATGATAGGCTAAAATGTCCGATGTTCAAAAAAAAATAAAAAATCAAGCAGTTACAAAACAAAAAGAGATACAAATCCACATTTGTCAAAGAACGCAAATAGTTGATGTACAAGCTCACAACGTGTCACGTTGTGAGCTTGTACATCAGCTATTTCCACTGTTTGACATACGACAAAGTATGTATATAGGGCTTTAAGCATAGATATAGAAACCTTGATACCTCATTGGCCTCGGCAGTTCATTAGAGCGACCTGTATAGCAATACAAGGCTCTGGCGGCCACCATAGAGGGCAAGCTGCCACTCAAAGTGACTACTGGCCAATCACAGCGCGTTGACTACTGCCCACTCACAGCACGTCTAACTGACTATAGTTGCTGCGCGCATAGACATATAAAAGTAGACGCCTCCTTCGGCTCTGAAGCGTTCGTATCTCGGGCGCGCTTCCTTGTTCCGCAGGGCTAGCCCATATAAGGCTTGGGCTAGTCTTCCACTTCCTTCCGCTTCAGCAGGGCAAGCTGGAAACTTCCGTGTGCGTCACAGAAGGGGGCGCACACACACTCACCCATTCACACACACCCATTCACCCACACACCCATTCACACACACACACACACACACACACACACACACACACACACACACACACACACACACACACACACACACACACACACACACACACCCATTCACACACACCCATTCACACACCGACGGCAGAGGAAACCATGCAAGGCACCAACCTGCTTATCAGGAGCAGTTATAGGTGTTAACCAACTTAAACCCCATATGGTTGACACCAGTGATTCCCAACAGGAATGGGACGTGAGGATATTGCAAGTGGGCCCCCCCTAAATAATTGACAAAACACTAGATTTTTTAAACACCTCTAAAGTTTTGAAAGGAAAACGTGAAAGGAAAACGTTTGACTATCTGACAAAGTATAGGTGAAATCAAGGTGATAGGTGGTTTTAGGACGCGTAAAAAAATACAGGGGTCTTGGACTTTTTTTCAGGCCAAGGATCCCTTAGCTGAGAGAGAGAGGAGAGAGAAAGCCTCACGCTGTGAGGCGTTGTGAGCTTGTAGATCAGGCTATTTTCGGCACATTTTCGCCTCAGAATAGGGATGCTAGGATTGAGGTGTTTAGTGTAAAAAAAACAAAAACCGGACCCTCTGTTGAAGACCCCTGCTATCAAATTATATTTGATGGTTCATGTTCGTGACATTTTCACGAGTCACAGGCGGAGGAAATGAGTAAGAGGTCACTTGAAGTGTGAACGTGGAGGGTTTGGCCCCAGGCCAACAGCAGTATTGGAGCGTAGGCTTCGTGTAGTCTCGTGACCCCCCATCTGATTTTTTTTTTTGTGCCAGATAGACCCCCAGAAGAGAAGATGTCAAAATGATTTAAAAACATTTTTCAAAAAATGTTCAAAAATAGCAGATGTACAGTGCAAGCTTGCAGCGCGGCTTGTATCTTGCAAGCGCGGCCTATCTGCTATTTTTGAAGAGCCAACGTATAAAATATGGATAAAGGAGTTAAAATGATTGTGATGCTGTATTAACACATTTTGCTGGGGACCCCCTGGAACCCCTCAAGGACCTCTGGGGGTCCCCGGACCTCACTTTGGTCTGGAGCACAGAAGCTCTGAAAATGATCAGAGGATAAAGACGTCTCCTCCCCCCTTCCGTTTCGTCTTCACAGTAGCGCAAATTTGTCTTAAATATAAATAAAACATAATCGAAGCATTATATGCTTAGATTATTATAGCTTGCTGCTTAGCAGAAATTGTATTTAAAAAAAAAAGTAAATATATTATAAAATATATTTTCGTAAACGGAAATAAAGAACAGATGACAGCTTCCTGTCTCGGCTTTTGTGTAGTTCCAGACTATATGTGGCATTGGGAGATTTAGTCTGGCTACGCGATACAAGCCTTCATGAGACGGATGCCAATGAGACTGCAATAAATGCATCACACAACCAATGTTGGTGTAAATAAGAGGTTTGATGAATTAATGAATGAAGGAACGAATACCTGCCGCTGATCTGTCCAGTGGAAGTAAGATAGAATAAAGAAAAGCATGGAGAAATTGAGCCGGCAGGATACTTGATGGAAATGTCACCAGCATGAGAGAGAGAGAGAGAGAGAGAGAGAGAGAGAGAGAGAGAGAGAGAGAGAGAGAGAGAGAGAGAGAGAGAGAGAGAGAGAGAGAGAGAGAGAGAGAGAGAGAGAGAGAGAGAGAGAGAGAGAGAGAGAGAGAGAGAGAGAGAGAGAGAGAGAGAGAGAGAGAGAGAGAGAGAGAGAGAGAGAGAGAGAGAGAGAGAGAGAGAGAGAGAGAGAGAGAGAGAGAGAGAGAGAGAGAAGGAAGATGAGTAGAATGGAGGCTCTGTAGTCCCAACACACTGTCTGTCTGTGCGCTGTTGTGTAACACACACACACACACACACACACACACACACACACACACGCACTTCGATTACTATACTTGTGAGCACATCAACCTTTTTAGCAATTTTTTGAGCGCCCTCTAAAAAAGAAGAAAAAAAGCCATTGTTAGCCCTAAGCTGCAAATAGCTGATCTACAAGCTCACAATGTGTCGCGCTGCGACGCGTTACAAGCTTGTAGATCAGCTATTTTCAGCGCGCGGCACAATGCTAAAGCCCTAAACCAAACCCCTAAACGCCGAACCCCCAACCCAATTCTGTTCTTAATTGCAAAGTTAACTCTAAAAATAAAATGTCTTTACTGTAAAATAACCATTATTACCAATACTGACCAGGAAAATGGTCCTCACACAATGTCTATCTGTCAAATTCTACTGTACTTGTGGGGACATGTGGTCCTCACGAGTATAGTAATACACGTGCGCGTGCACGCACGCACGCACGCACGCATGTGTGTAAATGAGGTTTTTATGGAGTTGGACAACAGATCATTGTGGTGTCAATGGTCCGCTTCTCCTGCCCTAAAGTGGACCCTCTCCTTTTCAACCCGCTATTTTATAGCGGTGCACACTTTGTAAATCCTCAGTGGTCATTTATCCATCCGTACCTAGGTAGGGAGAGTACACATTGGAACCAAATGGACCCATGAGGCATGTTGTTGGCCAAATAAGCTGACAGTGGATAATGGGACAGTGGATGAATATTGGTGCTTCCTTAACCCATTAAGACCGGGGACGCGTCTGTGTCATTTTAGAATTATTTGGCTATTCAAAATTAGCAGATATACAAGCTCATAGCGCGGCACCGAGTGCCGCGCTATGAGCTTGTATATCTGCTATTTTTAAAAAATCGTGATTATATTTTTTTTTTTTTTCAAAAAACGTAGGATTTAGAAAACATTTTTAAGAATCGCCTCAGGTCTTAATGGGTTAACTCGATCGTTTACCTTGGCGGTTAATGAGTTAACGGACAACTTCACCCGTTTTCAACATTTCTTCATATATATCAGGAATTATCACAATTATCATTACAATACGGTACCATTTTTTTCCTACTCGGTCTGTGTCTCATTGGATGGCTGTGGACACTCCAGCCTACCAATAACATCATTGTTAGGCAGGGTTTTCTTTTCTTTCAAATGTTTTCTTT
>NC_139961.1:16032768-16050268 GCF_963454915.1 Gymnoscopelus microlampas | reverse complement strand
CATGTCCTACATGCATATCTTAAATATTTTTACTTTACTGAAGTATTTCCAATTTTCAATATACTTCCACTCTACATCTCAGGTCCAAATATTGTACTTTTACTCCACTATATGTATTTGAAAACTTTAGTTACTAGTTACTTTGAAGATTTTGATTATTATTATAAAACATACATTAACTACTTCAGCACTTTATGTACTTCGGCTATTCAAAAGATTTCTATACATTTTGAAAACTTGTGAAATGGGACATTCAGCGTATTGAGCCTTTTTGTGACCCTCTAGCAAAGTAGGGCATTAATTTACACAAAAACATAATATATAAATTGTAAATATGGATCGATATGATTTTTTTTAAATGATTTGTTTTAATAGCAAAGATATGTGAAATGGCCCTGTCCAATATATATACATACCTGACCCATATACAGATTATGTTTCTGATTGGGATGTTAGAAATGTATGGTGCTGTGCATTGAAGCAGGTAATTAGGTATATAATTATAAAGGATATAGCAGCCCAGTGACACAGTGATGGAGTCTATAACAGATATCTGTCTATCAGTTGATTTCATACTGCAACCTGAAACATATTAAAGGTAGTGTAAGTCATATTGTTTTGGTGAAAAGAAAAAAAAGAAAACGGATATATACAAGCTCACAGCGCGTCACTTCGAGCCGTGCTGCAAGCTTGCACTTCTGCTATTTTTGAACATTTTTGAAATAAACCTTCTCTTCTGGGGGTCCCTGGCACAAAATGGGGAGGGGTCTGCGGCCAAATGGGACCTAAAGTTTGAGAATTACTGATTTAGAAGGCATTTGCAGAATCGGCCTCAGGTCTTAATGGGTTAATAGCAGTGTTGTAAAGTAACTAAGTACTTTTCCTCAAGTACTGTACTTAGGTACAGTTTTGAGGATTTTTTACTTTACTGGAGTATTTCCCATTTTCAATACTTTTACGTCTACTCCACTACATCTCAGAGGAAAATATTGTGCTTTTACTCCACTACAATTATTTGAAAACTTTAGTTACTAGTTACTTTGCAGAAAGCAGATATACATTATTACATTATAAAACATACATTAACCACTTTAGCCCTATTTTATACCTAAGCTATTTGAAAATAGCAGATCTATAAGCTCACAACACGTCGCAGCTTTTAGATCTGCTATTTTCAAACATTTTTGTACTTTTGGTACTTTAAGTATATTTTGATGGTAATACCTTTGTACTTTTACTCAAGTAACATTTGAACACAGGCCTTTTACTTGTAACAGAGTACTTCTACATTGTGGTATTGATACTTTTACTTAAGTAAAAAAATGCAATACTTTTTCCACCACTGGTTAATAGGCATAAAGACATTGGGGAGAAAGAAAAAGGGGTAAAAAAAAATACAACAGCAACAACTAAACTTTTACACTCCCACCGCAAATAGGCTCTATGCACAGCAGCCATATTGTAAGACATTCACAGGTGTTATCAATGATACTAATGAAGGCTCTGTTCCATTCTGGTCAGACAGAGTCAGGGTGCTGAAATTGTGCATGTTGGCTCATTGGAAACACTCCCAAATGGCCCTTTACGGGTGTGTAACTCTGAGAGTGTACAAATGGAACCAAATGGACCCGTAAGGGTCCATTTGGTTCCATTTGTACCCTCTCAGAGTTATGGGGGTCGTGGAAATCTGAAATTCAAAAATCAGAGAACTACTGTGCTACACTAAATGGAACAGAGCCTTCATTAGTATCACTGGTAACACCTGTGAAGGAAGTGATAATATGGCTGCTGTGCATAGAGCCTATTGTCACTCCTGTTGCCACTACCGGTCAGGAGTGGGACTTTTTAAAGTCACTCTTTGTCCCTCTTGTCCTGTGTGTGAACGCGTCCCGTCCCGTCATTGCTGGGTGGAGGATAGAGGCAGGGGCGTAGCACCAAATTATGGGCCCTGGGGACAAAGATTCACTGTGGGCCCCCATATGATTGTTTTTCTTTAAAAAATACTTTTTTTTAGGCCCCCTTTACCTGGGGCCCTAGTAACTGTGTCCCCACTTACACCCCCCCTGTGACGCCCCTGGATAGAGGCAGCCTCAGTGTTGCGTCGTCGACGACGGTGGCGTCGTCGTTCGTGAAGGAGGCGGGGCTAAGGTTGCGTCTGGGCGGGGCGGTCATGCACTGCGAGGGCCGTCTGAACTCTGCGGTGGAGCTGTTGGACGTGGCCTCGGCCAGGAAGGGCAGCTGGCCGCCCAGACGTCTGCCCAGCGCACGCATGGCCGCCTTGCGCACGGACCCTGACAACAGAGGTGCAACAGGTGTGCGATTAATCAAACTGATTGGTTTAACCCATTCAGACCTGGAACTGTGTCATTTTTAGATTTGAGCTAAAAAGCATTATTTTACACTTTGGGCTATTCAAAAATAGCAGATATACAAGCTCATAGAGTGCCTTGCTATGAGCTTGTAGAGCTGCTATTTTTGAAAAATCTTGAAAATGTGTGCAAATCTTTGAATACATATATTTAAAGGGGCTACACCATGAATTTCATTTTTTTTTAGGTTTTTAGTATTTTTTGGGCTCCCCAGTGTCTCTTGTACCCAAAAAAATATTTGTTTTTAACATTCAGTCATTCATGCTCATTTCATGGATTTCCTGAATGGGCGTGTCTGAACAGGCCATTTCAGAATGGCAGGGCAAGTGATGTCACTTGCCCTCATTTTGCATTGATGATGGCCAGACAGAATTGCTCAGTAGCTTCCCCCTGCCCAATAGGACGTTTTGGTATTGCAGCTGAAAAAGCTTGGAATGACAGACAGTCAGATGGTGAGAAAAAAATATCTGGATGTTTTTTAGGCTTACAACCTGTTTAAAACGTATTAGGGGGCAATATTTATATATAATATATATTTTTTCAATTCATGGTGTAGCCCCTTTAATATGAAATTTTTTAACTCAAATCTTTGCTTCTGGGGGTCCCTGGAACAAAATATTTTGATGGGGGTCCGCGGCCAAATACATATCATTTTGGGGGTCCTTGACATGAAAAAGATTGAGCACCACTGATATAGAAACATACGTTTTTCAGAATACTGTTGAGATTTAGGAGACATGTAGAATCAGCTTCAGGTCTTAATGGGTTAAAGGTAGTGTAAGAGATATTTTTTAGTTAAAACAATGTTATTTTTTTGTTGTGAAAAAGTTAAAGCTCTATATTGTGATTGTAATCATTGCTGTATAGAGTGTTTGTTCAGTAACAGGGGTCTCCCCGTTTTTCCAGCTCTTTAGTAAACAGAAAATACATGTTCAGGTGGGTTGCTAATTTAATCCAATTCCAAATTCATCAGCTCATTTTGTTTTTTCATAACCTCCAATTTTACTTGTTCTTGCTGTATCCTGTATTGATCAAAATTAGTATCCTGAACAAGATTTTTTTTGTTTTTGTCGCATTCCTAAGTCAATAGGAATACGACAAAAACAAAACAATATCCAGGAATTCTCCATGGGGTGACTAATTGATAGAAATTGTTTTTTTTTGCTGTGAACTATCCCTTTAAAGAGCTGCAGAGAGACATGGAGACTCTTATTACACTCTATAGTAATGGTTACTATGGCAATATAGAGTTATTTAACACTTATTTTAAGACAAAACAAATTGCTCACTGCACCTTTAATACATTATGAAAAAAATATTGGTAATTGATCAAACAAGGCATTTTCAAAATGAGCAAAATTAGCAGATCTACAAGCTCACAAGGCGTCGTATCGCGATGTGTTGTGAGCTTGTAGATCTGCTATTTTTCTTATTTTGGTGTGGCACCGTTGGAGAATTATGAATGGTTGAATGATCAGAGTTATTTATTTTGTCAACTCAAATAACATCAATTAGAATGTTCTCGACCTGATTCGTATATATATATATATATATATATATATATATATATATATATATATATATATATATATATATATCCAAAAACGTGGCTCTCGTTTATTCGATACATTGTAAAAAATAATAATAATAGTTACAGCCTTACCTGACAACAGGAAGTACATGACAGGGTCCAGGCAGCTGTTGAAGGCAGAGAACAGCAGCATCACCTAGACAGACAGACAGAGAGACAATATCAACACAGTGTCAACAATATTCAGCAATACACAACAAGATAAAGTATTGGCGCTATAGAGTAACATTGGGGAAAGATATTAATGACAACAGTATCAGTGCAGACTTGTCGTCATGTAAAAGGAGGTTAGGGCAACAGTGAAATGCAGACAACCCTAAGGACCAAGAGCAAACAACAGTATCGATATGCGCACGCACGCACCAAAAAAAGCAGTCAGCCCAAAGACCAGTGTCAACTTTGTCGACTAAAACTATGACGAAAAATGTTCATCGATTACCTTTTTTCACTGACAAAAAAAAACGCAATAAAAACTATGATGACTAAAACTATGACTACACATAACTGTACTGACAATTTTGTCAACAAATAAAAACTAGACTAGAATGTTAAGGAGGGACTAGTGGGGAAGAGATCCAGTAGAACTAAGACAAGTCATTTTATACTTGGTTGTGTGTGGTTGTCGTGCTCCGAAAATAGGTACAAGCTCACAAGTGTGGCTACTTTCGGCACGCAGCTAAGTATAAATCAGGCATTACGACGCCAGCGCGGCCGGCCCAAAACAATGTTTTCAACTAAAACTAGACTAAAACTACAATATTTCAGATGACTGAAATATGAGTAAAACTGAAATGGAATTTAATTCAAAAGACTATAACTGGAAATAAACAAATATTTGCTGTCAAAATGAACACTGCCCAAGACCAAGAGCCCAAATTGCAGACAACCCAAGACCAAGAGTCAGTGGTGGAAAAAGTACTCAAATGTAGTAAAAGTATCAATACTGCAATGTAGAAATACTCCATTACAAGTAAAAGTCCAGAATTCAAAATGTAGTTGAGTAAAAGTACAAAAGTATTGGTATCAAAATGTACTCAAAGTACCAAAAGTAAAAGTACTAAAATGTTTGAAAATAGCAGATCTACAAGCGTACAACAAGCTTGTAGATCGGCTATTTTCAAATAGCCTAGGTATAAAATAGGGCTAAAGTGGTTAATGCATGTTTCATAATATAATAAATGATATCTGAAAAGTAACTAGTAACTAAAGTTTTCAAATAATTGTAGTGGAGTAAAAGTGCAATATTTGCCTCTGAGATGTAGTGGAGTAGAAGTAAATGTATTGGAAATTGGAAATACTCCAGTAAAGTACAAATACAAAATTATACTTAAGTACAGTACTTAAGTAAATGTACTTAGTTACTTTCCACCACTGCCAAGAGTAGACAACCCAAGACCAAGAGCCCAAAAAGCAGACAACCCAAAGTGGGGGAAAAAACGAGTCAGTATGAGTGCGGTAGTGACCTCGTTGGTGCGGTCCACCGTGCGCAGGTAGTGGCAGGACGGCGGCGTGGGGCTGAGCTGCGACAGGATGTAGACGGGGCGGAAGGCGTGGTACGGCACGAAGCACACGGTGAACAGGAAGAGGACGAAGAAGGACTTCCGGGCCGTGCGTCCGTAGCGCTGGGCGTTGGGCAGCTTGCTGCAATTCACAATCGAGGCATTAATATAGAGTGTAGAGAGAACAATGTAGTGCCGTAAAGAAACTATAGGATACCAGGTAAGCAATGAACCTAGCATTTGTCCAACCCAGTGGTTCTCAGAGTCCTTGAGGGGGTTCCAGGGGGTCCCCAGCAAAATTTGTTAATTAGCTTCACAATTTAATTTAACCCCTTTAAACCTTAAGTCATATTTTGGCTATTTGGAAAATGGCTAATCTACAAGCTCACAATGCGATGCATTTTTGAAACATTTGGGAATCATTTGAACAATTTTAACACAAAACTCTCTTGGGGGGTCCCTGACACGTAACCCATTAAGACCCGGAACGCATCTGTGTCATTTTTAGATTTGAGAGATTAGATTTTACACTTTGGCTATTCAAAAATAGCAGATATACAAGCTCGTAGTTTGTGTGCCGTGCTACGAGCTTGTAGATCTGCTATTTTTTTAAATGTATTTTTTAATGTATGCAAATCTGTGAATATATATATTCTTTTAAAGCAAGCATTTTTAACACAAATCTTTGCGTCTGGGGGGTCCCTGGTACAACATTTTTGAGATGGGGGGGGGGCAAATACATATAATGTTGTCTTGTCTATTATGAAAAGGTTTGAGAACCACTGATAAAGCAATATAGGTTTGTTTTTTTTACTGTTGGGATTTAGAAGACATTTGTAGAATCGGCTTCAGGTCTTAAAGGGTTAATATTTTCAGATGAACAAAAACGAATCTAAGAAACACAAACACGACATAGAAGAACAACAAGTACAAACCTTCGCGCGGCCCTCAGCAGCCGCGCGGCCACCTTCCCGTACGAGACCGCCAGCACGGCGAACACGGCCCAGAAGAGCGCAACCAGCGCCGCGTTGACGTAGGCCTTGGCCCGGGAGCCGCGCCGCCGCTTGAACTGGAAGCACTTGCCGGGCACCTCGCTGCCCTCCCTCGCGGCGATCATGGGCACCAGCAGGGCCAGCGAGAGGCCCCACAGCAGGCCGCACGCCGCCCAGGCCCACCGCGCTCCTCCTCCTCCTCCCCCGCACAGCCTCCTGGGCATGCCGGCCCCCCGGGCAGCGCCGCCGCCGCGGTGGCCCCTCAGCCGGGCGTAGCGGTCCAGGCTGATCAGACCCAGCAGCGTGATGCTGACGTACATGTTCATGTAGAACACGTTGCCCACCAGGCGGCACGCCGTGGCACCCAGCGCCCACTGGTTCCCTCTGGCGTGGTACAGCACCCTGGATCACAAAAAGCATGACCGCAATCAGCTGGCTTTGTCTTAGATCAGGAGTGGGCAACTTTGATGGTGGAGAAGGGCCACTATATTTCCACACTCACTCCAGAGGGCCACGTTGCATATACTGTCGGGCAGACACAAAAGTAGCAAAAATAGCCGATCTACAAGCTCAAAAGGCATCGCACTGCGACGCGTTTTGAGCTTGTAGATCAGCTATTTTTGAATTGGAATCCTGAAAAATAACATTCTTACTTAATTTCAAATGCATTTAGTTATACTTATGTCAACTTTTTTTTAACTTAAATACAAATACATTGGACATAAAAAAGACAATAGAATGTTAATACTAGTCATTAAGCTACTAATATAGACTGAAGTAATTAAAGTGGGTACCTTCCTTAGACTAACATTTTAGTCTACTTTTCATTTGTTGACAAAATTGTCAATATAATTTTTGTCATAGTTTTAGTCACAATAGCTTTGTTTTTATTTCGTTTTTGTCAGTGAAAAAAGGTAGCCGACGAACATTATTCTCCATGGTTTTAGTCCACGAAATTAAAGGAATACTACAATACAAACAAATTGCCAATAATGTTATATGTGCGGTGTCCGCTGCGGTGGGAGATCCCATCTGAAAATATTTTGTTCCGGGGACCCCCAGAAGCAAAGATTTGAGTTAAAAAAGGTATTCAAAGATTTGCACACATTTTCAAGATTGTTTAAAAAAAATAAATAGCAGATCTTACAAGCTATGAACTTGTACATCTGCTATTTTTGAATAGCCAACGAAATAAAAAAAAATGAAACACAGATGCGTTCCCGGGTCTTAATGGGTTAACACTGACCTGAAGGGCAGGCAGGCCAGCAGCACCAGGTCGGCCACGGCGCAGTTGATGAGCAGCACGTGCACCGAGTTGCGTCGGCGCTGGAGGCAGAGGAACACCCACAGGGCCAGGAGGTTGCCCGCCAGGCCCAACAGGAAGATCAGCGAGTAGAGGACGGCCAGGGGCGCGCGCAGGGCCTCGTCGTCGAAGGAGCACGCAGCGCCGTCGGGCGCCGTCTCGTTGGGGCGAGGGGAGGAGGAGGAGGAGGAGGAGGAGGAGGAGATGATGGACGGAGCGATAGAGAGGAGAGAGACGGACGGAGGGGTGGAGGAGGGAGAGAGAGTCGAGAAGGGAGAGCGGGAGGACAGGGTGGTCATGGTGGCTTCAGAGGGATGGGAATCTTCTCCTCTGAGAGGGAGAGAGAGAGAAAGAGAGAGGGGGAGAGAGATAGAGATCAAGAGAGAGGTAGGGGGGGAGAGAGAGAGGGAGGGAAAGAGAAAGAGAGAGGGAGAGAGAGAGAGAGGGGGGAGAGGGACAGAGGGACAGAGATTTGAATGTCTTATACTCTCCACTGTGAGTGGTATTGTTTTGTTCAAATAAGCTATAGAGTGTTCGGTAACAGGTGTCTCCAGATATTAAAGGAGTAGTATACCCCCAAAATATACTTATGTTCTATTCATTTTCTTTTTGTAGCATTCCTAAGCCAATAATTTGATGACAGGCAGAGACTCAAAGAGTCTACAGATCTGTAGCAATTGCTACAGTAGTAAATGACCCGGTCATCAAATTATTGACTCAGGAATGTTACAAAAAAAAACATGAATTTAAGATTTCATGGGGTGTGTAATTGAGAGAAATTAAGTTGTTGGGTTAATTTGAGTTGGGTTCTCCTTTCCGATTGGAAGAAATAAAGAATTACTACAGAGCTGTAGAGATGGGGAGACCTGTGTTACTGAACAAACACTCTATAGCAATGATCTGCATATAGAGCTATTTAACACTTATTTTAACAAAATAATATCACACCACCTTTACATATGAGTTTTTGTAGTGTAGAAATACAGGAAACTAAAGGGGGATGTGATTGTGCGGAGGTCAACATATTACCCAGTAATATGCTCTCTGCACCGCTCACCAACATCAACCCATTCCGCTTTGCAATAGGCTCTATGCACAGCAGCCATATTGGAAAGAAATTGGGCCTATTCTTGCTTCCTTCACAGGTGTTACCAATGATACTAATTAAGGCTCTATTCCATTCTGGTCAGGGTGCTGATAACGTGCATGTTGGCTCACTAGAAACACTCCATTTTGGTTCCCAAATGGCCCCTTATGGTGGGTGTGTAACTCTGAGAGTGTACAAATGGAAGACCCTTACGGGTCCATTTCGTTCCATTTGTACACTCTCAGAGTTATGGGGGTCCTTGAAAATAAGACAACCACTATGCCACACTAAATGGAACAGAGCCTTAATTAGTATTATTGGTAACACCTGTGAAGGAAGTAAGGAAGGGGCCCAATTCATTCCCAATATGGCTGCTGTGCATAGAGCCTATTGCAGGGCTTTTCTGTTATTATGCTGGCCTGAAATGGCTCATTGTGCGGCTCAAATTTGAAAGTGAACCCTAATTTATACTTAGTCGCACACTGGTGTCATGCACTGTAAATGGCAGATCTACAAGAGGGAGAGCAGGGAGTAAGAAATCGAACATTAAATAAGCCGGTCAAAGAGAACACGAAACGGATCAAGATATCTACATATATATTGTATGCCAGTAGTTCTCTAAACTTACCAATTTCAAGGACCCCGTAACTCTGAGAGTGTACACTCTCAGAGTTACACACCCGTAAGGGACCATTTGGAATCCCCATCAACCCATTAAGGCCTGAGTCCGATTCTTAAAATGTTTTCTAAATCCTAATAGATTTTTGAAAAAAATATTTAAAAAAAATGTTCACGTTTTTTCAAAAATAGCAGATCTACAAGCTCGTAGCGCGGCACTCGGTGCTGCGCTATGAGCTTGTAGATCTGCTATTTTTGAAAAGCCAAAGAAATCTAGAGTGACACAGATGCGTTCCAGGTCTTAATGGGTTAAGGAACCATGAGGGTCCCTGGACCCCACTTTGAGACCCACTGCTGTATAGGCTACACATAGCATGCAAGCCGATGCATTGTGAGCTTGTAGATCTGCTATTGTCAAACATTTTAGTATGTTTACATTTGGTACTTTAAGTACATTTTGATACCAATACTTTTCTACTTTTACTCAAGTCAATTTTAAATTCCGGACTTTTACTTGTAAACAGAGTACTTCTACATCGCAGATTCGCAGTATGGATACTTTTACTTAAAGGGCAAGACCACTTTGGTAGAGGTTTGGGTTGTGTAGTTACCTTGCCATGATGTAACTCCAAAGGTGGGCAAGAAATAAAAAAGAATTGCTCCATTGATTAGAAATTGATAATTCAAAATATGCTCCTCATTGACTTACATTGTACGCTGAAACAGCTCTAAAAGTCACTCTTTTAGCATAAAAACGAACGCAAACAAAGTTGATTCAGACAATATAGAACATCACCAAACCCAGTACTGTTTTTTTTTTAAATAAAAATGTCAACTTCCTGTTGATTTTGCCATTTTTAATAAGTAGAAAACCCGGACTGGATCGGCGGATCCGGATCCAGATCTTCAAATAGTAAAATCAACAGGAAGTTGACATTTGTATTAAAAAAACAAACAGTACTGGGTTTGGTGATGCTCTATATTGTCTGAATCAGCTTTGTTTGGGTTCATTTATGTGCTAAAAGAGTGACTTTGAAAGCTGTTTTACCGTACAATGTAAGTCAATGAGGAGCATATTTTGAATTATCAATTTCTAATCAATGGAGCAATTATTTTTGATTTCTTGCCCACCTTTGGAGTTATATCATGGCAAGGTAACTACACAACCCAAACCTCTACCAAAGTGGTCTTACCCTTTAAGTAAAACATTTGAGTGTGTTTCCCACCACTGCACTTCAGTTCAAATGGTGACTCACATGGTCACATGGTGGTTAAAAAAACAACTCACCAGCAAAACCCCATGCGCAGATTGGTTGCGGTTACAGTTTGCCGAGTGTGCAGAATCATATGCGAGGGTTTGTCGGTCGAGACTAGTCAGACCCAGTATGCCGTTTAAGGAGAAAACAAACAAAACGTTATTTAGTTCCTTTTCTACACATATAAAGCTTAAAAAATGTAATAATACTGTATTACTGTGTTACTGTATACTATATTGTTTATACTGTAATTATAAACAATTTGAGGCTAAATTCTATCCGGCGTGTAGTGAGATAATGATAAAAACCTTCCATGCAGAAAAATGCATCACAAAGTGTTTTACACACAAAATATATAAAAACATGCATACACAATCAGAGAAGCAAATACAACAATGAGCATAAAACTCATATAAAATGAGCATGAAACTAAAAGAAAGCCAGTATAAACACATAAAGGGGACACATTAGAAGTAGTCAGCAAATTAATCACTGACATAGCCAGACGAGACTAAATAAATACAGAACGTATTTAAGATCTTGTTTAAAAGTGTCTACCGATCAAGAGATGTCCTGTCCTTTTGCTTCTCATCCCCCGAAAACAGCAAATCTATAAGCCCACGAACGGGCTGCGCCATGGGCTTATTCGATCGGCTATTTTCGGCGCTCGGCGCAATCGTACGACGAAGAGTAAATGGTGCTTTGAAGCGGTGCTTTGAATCGGTGCTCACCTATGGTGTTGGCGTGCTGCGTCCCCCGGGGCTGCTCCTGTCAGCTGTCTGCTCATCAGGGTGGGTGTGGGAGTGATGCGTCGGTCTGTGTAACGTCTATTTCCTGTAACCCCCCCCTACCTCCGCAGTCAACTCTGTGTGGCGGCCACCAGCGTATCCGTCTGATGTCACTGTCGGATCTGACAACCCCTCTGTCTCTCTGTCTGTCTGTCTGTCTGTCAGTCAGCCCCCCTCCCCCCCCCACACACACACACACTCCCATGACTAAACTTCCACCTAGAGAGGAAGTCAGAGAGCGATGAGAGGAAACCGAACCATTATGGCCACATGCACGCACGCACGCACACACACACACACACACACACACAGACCTTCCGTGCTCTAGCACAGTCTATGTAGCATTGTTAGAAACACATTGGGGGGGGGCATGGCGGCGCAGTCGGCAGCGCCGTCGCCTCACAGCTAGAAGGTCCTGGGTTCGATTCTCGCTGGGTACGCTGTGGGTGCTGGGGGGGAAACTCCCCCCTGTCAGGTGATAAGAAGCGGCCTGCTCACTCCGTCCTCATGCATTGAAGGAAGCGTGTGCTCGGTTCGGGGCTCTCCCCAGGCTGGCAGAGGGAGAGTAGCGCCCGGGATTACAACTTTGGCATTAGCACTGGTGAAAAAATGGGTTACAAAAATCGTGGGATCTAAAAAAAAAAAAAAAGGAACACATTGGAAGGATCAAACTGAGTTCAAAACCCAAGTTCAAACCCAGTACAGCTAACTGGAAGTACAATGAAGTGTCATGCTTTCTTGCAGCTGCCTCTTGTTGATGAGTTAGAGTGAAACTTGTGGTTGGTGATAAAAAAAAAAGGAACAAAAAAAAGCAGAGTTGTTGTTGTGTGGTTAGCGGTAGATTTGACCTAGATGTCAACCTCCCTGCTTTGGCATGTAGATGCAGTTCCATAGTAATAGAATCAGAATCATCTTGATAGTCACATTACAGGCAGTGGTGGGAAAAGTGCTCAAATGTTTTACTTAAGTAAAAGTATCAATACTGCAATGTAGAAGTACTCCATTCTGGACTTTTATAAGTAAAAGTCCGGAATTCAAAATTGACTTAAAACGTTTTTTTGTAAAGGTACAAAAGTATTGGTACCAAAATGTGCTTAAAGTACCAAAAGTAAAAGTACTAAAATGTTTGAAAATAGCAGATCTACAAGCTCACAATTCGTTGCGATTTGACGCGTTGTGAGCTTGTAGATCGGCTATTTTCAAATAGCCTAGGTATAACATAGGGCTAAAGTGGTTAATGTATGTTTTATAATGTAATAAATATCTGCAAAGTAGCTAGCAAATAAAGTATTCAAATAATTGTAGTGGAGTAGAAGTAAAAGTATAGACAATTGGAAATACTCCAGTAAAGTAAAAGTACCACAAAATTGTATTTTTGAAAATATACTTAGTTACTTTACACCACTGACATATAAGGTAGCCTTGTTCTCAGCCAACATACAACACCTGCATTTCCCTCTGGGGAGCAATAAAATGCTTATCTTATCCGTGATAACAAGAGGAATTCATTGTGAAACTGCCGTTTTATGTTGTACCACAGCGGTGCCCAACCCGAGAGGATATTGCAATTGGGCCTCCAATATTTGAATGCTATTTTTAAAAGCTTGGAGAAAAAGAAATGAGATTCATAGTGATACAGATAAAGAGGCACTTAAAGTGTACTATGTTAGTTCCATTGATCCAAGCCGGAAAAACACAATCGATTGATCGATCATTCCCAATAAACATGCTCTGAGAATGCATGCAGCTTTTTAGATTTTTTTTAAGGTTGGGAACCACTGATTTACTATGAATGCAGAATGCATGATGATTTGGTCATTCAGCGGCCATAGCTGAATGGTTAGAGAGCCCGCCCGGGGAGCCGAACGTCCCGGTTGTCCCAGGTTTGATTCTAGGCCAGGACAGCAATGTATCGAAGTCGTCCCTGAGCAAGACACTTGAATTCTAATAGGCTCTATGCACAGCAGCCATATTGGGAATAAATTGGGCTCCTTCCTTACTTCCTTCACAGGTGTTACCAATGATACTAATTAAGGCTCTGTTCCATTTAGTGTGGCATAGTGGTTGTCTTATTTTCAAGGACCCCCATAACTCTGAGAGTGTACAAATGGAACCAAATCCGTTTGGTTCAATTTGTACACTTTACACACCCACCATAAGGGGCCATTTGGGAACCAAAATGGAGTGTTTCTAGTGAGCCAACATGCACAATATCAGCACCCTGACCAGAATGGAACAGAGCCCTTCATTAGTATCATTGGTAACACCTGTGAAGGAAGTAAGAAGACACCTAATTTCTTTCCAATATGGCTGCTGGGCATAGAGCGTATTGTTCCTCCGATGCGATCAGCTGGGTGAACCAGAAAAATGTAATTTCCCCCACGGGGACAAGTAGGTCTAATTATTAGGATCAATGATAATAAATACATGATGGGTGGTTTTATTTTTTTTGTCTCCACAGCCTCACTGTGTGCTGCTGGCCTCCAAGGAGAACTCGGCCCCTGTCAAACTGGGAGGTTTCGGAGTGGCCATCCAACTGGGAGAGTCTGGACTGGTGGCTGGAGGTAAACACTGTGGACGTTTACGCCTCATTTACACGTCGTTGTGCACGGCCGGAAACAGCCGATCCACAAGCTCACAGCGCGTCGCAGAGCAGCGACACACTGTGAGCATGTAGATCGGCTAATTGAGCATATTAAGCCCTTAACAGTTAATGTCATTTTAAGTTCAACCGTTTTCTTACATTTGATGAACTTATTCATTTATTCTTTATTCTTTATTTTTTTATAAAACACATTTAAATGTTATCAAGATTTATAAACATCTTCATATATTAATAAAGGCATGAGATATGCATATTTATATTTATTTATTTATTTATTGTTTATATGAAACATTTACAAGGTGTTTTTTTTTTAATTATTATTATTATTATTATTTTTCATGGACCACCTGTAATTATGCCATCCATGGCATCGATTATCTGATTAATCAGATTATCTGGAATTTCCCAGTGGCCAGCACGTCCCTGGCCATTACGACGCCATCAAGGCACCGCCAATATACATTTTAATCGGCTAAATCAACTGTAGATTTAGTCGACTAAAACAAGACAAAAACTAAAACATTTCAGATTATGACTAAAACTAAGTGGAATTATATTGAAAAGACTATGACTAAAACTAAATAAAAATTTGCTGTAAAAAAATCAACACTGATTGTTTTCATGACTGATTAAATGGATCAGTTCTCACTAACCGTGTTTTTACCGCCAGGTCGGGTGGGCACCCCTCACTTCATGGCCCCCGAGGTGGTGAAGAGGGAGCCGTACGGCAAGCCGGTGGACGTGTGGGGCTGTGGGGTCATCCTGTTCATCCTGCTCTCTGGATGCCTGCCCTTCTACGGCACCAAGGAGAGGCTCTTTGAAGCCATCATCAAAGGGAAATACAAGGTAGTAGTTGATTTTCCAAAATGGCCTTCCATAGCCACTTAAAGGGATAGTTCACCCCAAAAATAACTTTTTTTCCCTATCGATTAGCCACCCCATGGAGACTTGAATTCATGGATATTTTTTTTTGTTTTTGTCGCATTCCTAAGCGAATGAAAGAAGCAAAGATTTGAGTTACAAATGTTTGCTTTAAAAAAAAAAACATATATTCAAAGATTTGCACAAATCTTCACGATTGTTCAAAAATAGCAGATCTACAAGCTCATAACGCGGTGCCGTGCAATGAGCTTGTATATCTGCTATTTTTGAATAGCCAACTAAATCTAAAAATGACACATATGCGTTCCCGGTCTTAAAGGTTTCATGACGTTCAGTTTTACCACACATTAAAAGTCTTTGTCATGGTCCTTCAAACGTGTATAAAAAGTTTTAACAAAAAAATCCACTCCATTGATCCATGCCAGGTGTTTTTCTCTCACATTTCTAAAGCCTTTTCAACTGCAATGAAAAAATAAATCTTTGCCTGCGGGTGCCGCTGTTGAGGGATTTTGCCTGTCAATCATCGCCTCTGCTCCGCCCCCCCCCCCCCCAAAGGAAAGGATAGGGGAGGGGAGGGGCTATGAGGAGAGTGGGCGGGATTAATGGGCTGTGACTTCACTGCCGAAGGGCCAAGCTCAGATTACTTTTCAGCCTAATTATTCAGAAGACCCCAGACAACAGAAAATCCACTGAATGTTCAAAGTTCAGATTTTTTGGGTGTGATTGAGGTCATAAAACCCCCCAAAAAACATTAAAAAAAAAGTGAAAATGAATGTCATAGAACCTTTAATGGGTTGACGACCGTGGAGAGACAGACCACCGTCGCAGCTCCGCGTCCACCGTTCCCTACACCCATCTGAGAGCGTGGTGCGTGTTTCCCTTCTGTGCCTGCGTGTTGCGTGTGTGTGTGTGTGTGTGTGTGTGTGTGCGCGTGTGTGTCAAGATGAACCCGCGCCAGTGGAGTCACATCTCAGAGAGTGCTAAGGACCTGGTGCGACGCATGCTGATGTTGGACCCCGCCGAGAGGATCACCGTCTACGAGGCCCTCAACCACCCCTGGCTCAAGGTATGTTACACACACACACACACACACACACACACACACACACACACACACACACACACACACACACACACACACACACACACACACACACACACACACACACACACACACACACACACACACACACACACACACACACACACACACACACACACACACACACACGTTTGTATTACTATCAGGCATGCAATGCTCATTTGGTATGTTCTTGCACTCTATTTCAATGACGCGACGCGCACGTCGCTTAACACCTACACTGCAAGTCACACAATGGACAATTGATATGCATCTAGGCTTATTCCTATGTTAATTTGCTAGGTGTGAGTCGGGAGCCTTTGAAAACTTTGTTGAGGTGCGAATTTAAAGTAGTTTTAAATCTATGCGTGTGCTCCTGGTCAAATAGGTTCCGGCACGGCGTGCAAGGCCGTCCAGTGAGCATTGCACCCCTGATTACTATACTTGTTGAGGACGTCAACCTTTTTTCTGTCATTTTTAACCTAAGCCTAAAGCCGAAAAACGGCCGATCTACAAGCCCATAACACGTTGCGCTGCAATTCTTTGGTGCACGACACTGGCGTGCACCTAAGTATGAATCATGATTAACTTTACAATTTACAGTTTAGGCATTTCGCAGACACTCTTAATCCAGAGCGATTTACAGTAAGCAAGGTAAACACAAGGTAATTACATCAAATGCATAGAAACGTTTCTATTTTTTATTTAGAATAGCCAATCATTTTTTTACGTCTTTTTCTCCCCAATTTAGTCGTTAGGCCAATTGATTCCTTCCCACACACATTTCTGTGTTGGCACTGTTGTCATATCCTATTGACTCACCTGCCAGTGAGGAGCCCCCACCGGGAGGACGTAGAGCCTTCTTCCTACTCCTCGCACCCAACATTCCCCGCTGACAGGTGCCGCCCCAGCCCGCAGGAGTACAGTACAATGACCAATATCACCCTCCCCGCCCGGCTTCCCTCGCCCGAACACGGGCCAATTGTGTTCATGTAGACGCTCGACCCTTAAACCTAACCTTTAAACGTGTAATCCTAACCCCAACCTGAATCTTTTTCTAATAATTGTAAACCAAATAAAAAAAAAATACTGTGTGTGTGCGTGTGCGTGTGCGTGTGCATGTGCGCGTGCGCGCGTGTGTGTCTCTAGGAGAGGGACAGGTATGCGTATAAGATCCATCTTCCAGAGACGGTGGAGCAGCTCAGAAAGTTCAATGCCAGGAGGAAGTTGAAGGTACGTCACCTGTTTCCTATATATTTGAATTAGGGCTGGGACTTGAACAAAAAAAAAATCTAATTAATTAGAGGCTTTGTAATTAATTAATCGCAATCAATCGCATTTTAATCGCATATCAATATTTGACCTGAGAAAAGTGAAAAGCAGTTTTTTCAAATGGATTTTGGCATAAGTCTTTAAGTAGGCCTACAGT
>NC_139961.1:16022768-16030268 GCF_963454915.1 Gymnoscopelus microlampas | reverse complement strand
ATGTAGATCAGCTATTTTGGGGAATATATTTAGTGTACAGTAGAGGGTAGCATGGGTCCAATTTTTTTAATATAAATAATTGGACCGGTCCGAATGTACCCAAGGAAAATGAGAAATTACTGGACCCTGATCCGAAACGGATTCGTCGATTATTGGACCCGGCCCGAAGTGGGACAGAGAATAACTGGTCCCGGTCCGAAACGGACCCCAGGATAATTCGAGGTTATCAGGCCCGATTCGACCGGGTCTCTCTAGATCCATACTGGGCCTGATGCTCATTTCTGCTCATTTCACTGTGGATTTGGCCGTGGCCGTCTAATAATAATAATAATCCATTTCGGATGGACCGACCCAGACCCATAGCAATTGAATCCGATCCGACCCGTGCCCGAGGGACATGTCAACATTTTGGACCCCGGCTCTGTTCTCGGTTCGGGGCTCAGGTCTTTGGTTCCGGGCAGACCCGTGCTACCCTCTAGTTTGGTGGTTCTCAACCTGTGGGTCGCAACCCCCCTCACATGGTCCCCAGATGACAGCGAAGAGACAATTTAAGGACTTTTAAGACATTTTTAATACCTTAAAAAAAGGGGGGAAATGACTGCATCTAACATAATCAACAAACTATACTATAAAAACTGGTCAAACATTGGCCAAAATTGTCAAATAATATAAGAAAGAGGCAACATGTTTGAAAATAGCTTGTAGATCAGCTATTTTCACAACATTTATCTGTGGAACGGAGTCAAACAAAATGTAATCGCTCAACTCCTACATTCAAGTGCTTGTCAGGGTGAGGGGTCCCCAGTTCAAATATGATTATTTTAGGGGGTCCCCAGTTCAAATATGATTATTTTGGGGGGTCACGGCCTGAAAAAGTTGAGAACCACTGCTCTAGTTTACAGCCAAAAAAATATATAAACAAATAGGTGGCACAGTATAGATTCTTGGGGGACTCCTTCACCCAACTAAGTACAGTATATAAGGGGGGGGGGGGGGGCAGTCTGTCAATTTAGACTACAGTTTTGTTTTAAAGAATGCAAACACAACCATGAGGAAGTGTGGCGTTCGGCCACACGAGCGGTCTGTTTATAGACGCCACTGATTGGCCAAAACGGGACACTGAAATTGCCCAATAGGATCACTTCCCCTGTCTCCAACCACAGACTTTCACTTCCCAACGCCACTAAACCACACTGGCTGCATATGAGCTGCCAAGTCTCACCCTTTGAGAGTGCGAGTCACGCAATTTAACCTCTTCACATATATTGTTTGATGGCAATGACTGATACAAATGAAAGAAGGACCCTTCACAGCTAAATAGAGAATTTTATATTTTAAGAATCGCGTGCATGTGTGCGTCCCTGATGAGTCTCACTCCTAGATCTTCCTGAAACTTGGCAGCCCTTATTGTCGCTGTCGTGTAGAAACCCCGTATCTTCAGGTTTCAAATGTGTATGTTCTTGTTGTTCGTAAATGAATGCCCAACTTGAGAATGTAGATCGGCTATCTTCACTATTTAAAAATAAGTTTTAGAAATGATAATAATAAAGGAACGGTTTTGGACATACAAGGTTTCAACCCGACAGCAGCGATATTATATTTTTGGCAAATACATGCTTCAACGTACAAGCCTGTCACGCACAGAAAATAAATAGCTGATCCACAAGCTCACAGCACGTCGCATCGTGATGCATTGGGAGCTTGCAGATCTGCTATTTGAGATATTTTTGAGAAACATTTTTAAAGTGAAAAGTGGTTGAGTGGGTTTTTAACCCATTAAGACCGGGGACGCATCTGTGTCATTTTAAGATTTATTTGGCTATTCAAAAATAGCAGATATACAAGCTCATAGTGCGGCACCGAGTGACGCGCTACAAGCTTGTAGATCTGCTATTTTTGAAAAATCTTGAAAAAAAATGTTCTTGATTTTTTTTTCCAAAAACTTTTTTTTTTAAAGATTTAGGTTTTTTTTTATGTTAGATTTATTATCGGATTACGATATGAATTGTATCGGTTCTACACAGTCACTTCCTTTACCACGCGGCACACGTCCACTAAGTACGGCTGCTTTGTCCCTTGTGGTCAATCTGTAACATAAATGGAGAAAGTGCTGTGTCAATACTTTCTGTTTTTAGCTTAAATGAAAATAAAAAGGCCTCTACCACAGACCTGTGGCGCTGTGGCGGGGTCAATGACCTGTAAGTGGGCCATGTTTACAAGTCGCTAGACACTTCCTCCACACAGCAAGTTCAATCACCTCAAAGTGACAATCCAGGACTTAATTTGTATGAATAAAAATGCGTGTACAGTATATGGCAGATACACAATATCACTAGGACATCTGTATGGTAGAGTATGTTAATAGAATATAACTAGTGCATCTGTATGGTAGAGTATGGTAATACTATATAACTGGTACATCTGTATGGTAGAGCAGTGGTTCTCAAAGTGGGGTCCGGGGACCCCCAGGGGTACTTGAGGGGGTTCCAGGGGGTCCCCAGCTAAATGATGGATATGAACTAAATGGACCCTTATGGGTCTGTAACTCTGAGAGCGTACAAATGGAACCAAATGGACCCTAACGGGTCCATTTGGTTCCATTTGTACACTCGCAGAGTTAAATTAACATTGATTTTACAATATGAATTGTGCTCCCAGAGATACAAATGCCATTAAATGGGGGTCCGTAGCCTTATGCATGTCAAACTGGCGGTCCTTGAAATTAAAATGGTTGAAAATCCCTGCTAGAGCCATTAAAAATAATCATCTCTTATGGGGGTCCCTGGCAAATATTTTCAAATGGGGGTCCGCGGGCTAGTAAGTGTCAATTTGGGGGTCCTTGACATGAAAAAGTTTGAGAACCACTGTGGTAGAGTATGGTAATACTATATAACTGGTACATCTAGAGTATGGTAATACTATATAACTGGTACATCTCTATGGTAGAGTATGGTAATACAATATCCTATATTACATTTGGGAGTGGCGCGCATGCGTGGCTGTTCCTTCACCGGCCGGCCGTGTGTCTGTGTCTGCCTGCCTGTCGTTCACCTACCGAGCCGAGTGCACCCGACCAGAGACGAGCGAAAACGTAGCGGCGGGCATCGAAATGTATCCGTCTCTCGGTTTGCTATAAGGAAGGGGCCCAATTCATTCCCAATATGGCTGCTGTGCATAGAGACTATTGTATGAAGATATGGCTGAGAAAGAGTGAAGTGCTCCTTTAAGATATGGCATTTAAAATGTATGTATGCTTTTCTCCATAGCCAGATATAGATATGGCTGCTTTTGCTTGTTTTATCATTATTTCCCCCTCTTTAGCACCTGTTCTCTCTCTCTCTCTCTCTCTCTCTCTCTCTCTCTCTCTCTCTCTCTCTCTCTCTCTCTCTCTCTGTATTTTTTGACGGCTCCTGTGTTCCTCTTATGTCGCTTGTATTTTCTTAAAGCCCCTTCCTCTAATTTCAGTCTCTCTCTCTCTCTCTCTCTCTCTCTCTCTATCTCTATCTCTATCTCTATCTCTATCTCTCTCTCTCTCTCTCTCTCTCTCTCTCTCTCTCTCTCTCTCTCTCTCTCTCTCTCTCTCTCTCTCTCTCTTCCTGTGCTTGCGTTTCCTCCTCCCGCCACTGTGCTGCGCTGTTGTGTAGGACTGCTAGCCGCTGAAAGTATGTATCCCCCGCCCCTCTCTCTTAAGTGTGTGTCCTTATCCATCCATCCTTGTTTCTATCCGTTTGGGGGTGTTTCCAGGGGGTCCAGTTTAATAACTTCAATATCCATATACTATGTATTTAATTTAACCACTTAAACCCTGGTGAATCATGACTATAAAACATGAATTCTGTGTCAAAACATTTGTAAACCGCAAAGAAAGGGTTTTTATTAAATATAGTATATAATACAATTAAATATTCAAATATTTGTAGCCATGATTCACCAGGAGCCTGGATGGCTTGGTTCCAGGCTTAACATAATTAATTTAAATATTTCCGGAAATCTCTATGGGAAAAATGTATGGGTTTTCCATCTGAGGAACCACAAAATGGCCAACACTCTATGTATTATACACATAGCATGGTATACGCGTGGGGGGTATCTGCCTTGTTTCAAAGTGATTTGTAAAAGCTTGTACATACACAGGAGGAAAAGGAACACTTTCAGAACTTCTGATAACTTAACTTACAGGGTAAGACCACTTTGGTAGAGGTATGGGTTGTGTATTTACCTTGCCATGATGTAACTCCAAAGGTGGACAAGAAAAAATAATTGCTCCATTGATTAGAAATTGATAATTCTAAATTTGCTCCTCATTGACTTACATTGTACGGTAAAACAGCTCTCAAAGTCACTCTATAAGCACGTAAACGAACACGAACAAAGCTGATTCAGACAATATAGAACATCACCAAATCAAATCAATCACCAAATTTGTTTTTTTAATAAAAATGTTAACTTCCTGTAGATTTTACTATTTGAAGATCCGGATCCGGATCCGCAAATCCAGTCCAGGTTTTCTTCTCAATAAAAATAGCAAAATCAACAGGAAGTTAACATTTTTATAAAAAAAAAAAAACAGTACTGGGTTTGGTGATGTTCTATATTGTCTGAATCAGCTTTGTTTGTGTTTGTTTATGTGCTAAAAGAGTGACTTTGAGAGCTGTTTTACTGTACAATGTATGTCAATGAGGAGCATATTTTGAATTATAAATTTCTAATCAATGAAGCAATTATTTTTGATTTCTTGTCCACCTTTGGAGTTACATCATGGCAAGGTAAATACACAACCTAAACCTCTACCAAAGTGGTCTTGCCCTTTAACAAAATTACATTTTCAATTAAATCTATCAATCATAAATAGAAAAATTAAATCTTTTAAGAAATTATGAAAATAGCTCATCTAAATGATCACAACGTGTCACATCGTGACACGTTGTGAGCTTGCAGATCTGCTATTTTCACTACTGGGCTTGCGCTTCTCTTCCTGATCATACACACAAACTGCAGGCATTACAGTGGACAGCCATGGCTGAATTTGGTAGAGAGGCCACATGAGAAACAGAAGGTCTCAGGTTCAATTCCTCCGGCAATGTGTCTAGGTGTCCCTGAGCAAGACACTTCACCTTTTTTAATTAGGAAGAAATCTGGATCTTCAAAGTTC
Organism: Gymnoscopelus microlampas; assembly: GCF_963454915.1. Taxonomy (NCBI): domain Eukaryota; kingdom Metazoa; phylum Chordata; class Actinopteri; order Myctophiformes; family Myctophidae; genus Gymnoscopelus; species Gymnoscopelus microlampas. The sequence continues at coordinate 16,025,116 of NC_139961.1, read as the reverse complement.
CCGGGTTTGGTGATATTCTATATTGTCAGAATCAGCTTTGTTTGCGTTTGTTTTACGGGCTAAAACTGTACAAAGTCAATGAGGAGCATATTTTGAATGATATATTTCTAGTCAATGGAGCAATTATTTTTGATTTCTTACATCAAGGTAACTGCAGAACCCAAACCTCTACCAAAGTGGTCTAGTCCAGTGGTTCAATTATTTTGGGGGGTCCCCAGATGATTTGCTTAATGTCCAACATTGTTTTCTCACTCAACAGTAAACAAACCAACATACAGTATAAGTGCATACAAGGTATCTGCACATTTATAAAGTTAGAATTCAATGACTTTTAAGACCTGTCCAATATTACATAAGAAAGAGGCAAACATTGTGAAAATAGCCGATCTACAAGCTCACAACGCCTCACAGGCGTTGTGAGGTGTTGTGAGCTTGTAATTCGGCTATTTTCACAATATTTCTCTTTGGAACCGAGTCAAACTAAATGTAATGCCTACAATTCCAAGTGCTTGTCAGGGTGGGGGGTCCCCAGTTCAAATATGTTTTTTTTTCCCTGTGTTCACACCTGAAATAGGCTCTATGCACAGCAGCTATATTGGGTTACCAATGATACTAATTAAGGCTCTGTTCCATTTAGTGTGGCATAGTGGTTGTCTTATTTTCAAGGACCCCCATAACTCTGAGAGTGTACAAATGGAACCAAATGGACCGTAGGGTCCATTTGGTTCCATTTGTACACTCTCAGAGTTATACACCCACCATAAGGGGCCATTTGGGAACCAAAATGGAGTGTTTCTAGTGAGCCAACATGCACAATATCAGCACCCTGACCAGAATGGAACAGAGCCTTCTTTAGTATCATTGGTAACACCTGTGAAGGAAGTAAGAAGAGGCCCAATTTCTTTCCAATATGGCTGCTGTGCATAGAGCCTATTGGACCAGGAGAATCTATGCTTTGACTCGAGTACTGGGGCTGAGTGTACTTTTAACGACCACTGGATGGCGTCGAGGTGCAGTTTGTTGCTGACATGTTTATACATCTCACATTGATGCATACTGTACTGCTGTCTTCTCTGACTCCGCTGCATGCTTGGGTCGATGCAGCAGGTATTTGTGTGTGTGTGTGTGTGTGTGTGTGTGTGTGTGTGTGTGTGTGTGTGTGTGTGTGTGTGTGTGTGTGTGTGTGTGTGTGTGTGTGTGTGTGTGTGTGTGTGTGTGTGTGTGTGTGTGTGTGTGTGTGTGTGTGTGTGTGTGCGTGCGTGCGTGCGTGCGTGCGTGCGTGTATGCATACTGTGTTTTCTGTCGTGATTGACTTGAGTTGTCTGTGAGTGGTGTTTTCGATATTTGGGTATTTTCTGTTTTGATTTTGTTCATCGTTTGCCTGCCTATGGAAAGTGTGGTTTAGTGCAGTTCAATGAATGTTTGACTGTTTGCATTTTTTTTGCCTGAAGTTTAAAGTATTTGCAGGGACTGCGTGTGTGTGTGTGTGTGTGTGTGTGTGTGTGTGTGTGTGTGTGTGTGTGTGTGTGTGTGTGTGTGTGTGTGTGTGTGTGTGTGTGTGTGTGTGTGTGTGTGTGTGTGTGTGTGTGTGTGTGTGTGTGTGTGTGTGTGCGAGCGTGCCTGTGTGTACTAGGCGTTCTTGTATCTTGTTCCATCTGTGTGTATGCTTTATTTGGTGTGTATGTTGGTATAACCAGAGTGTGCGTGTGTGTGTGTGTGTCTAGGGGCAGTGTCTCAGGTGCTGGACAGCCTGGAGGAGATCCACGCGTTGACAGACTGCAGTGAGAAGGACATGGACTTCCTTCACAGTGTGTTCCAGGACCAACACCTACACACCCTGCTGGACGTGAGTACACACCTAGTACACACCTAGTGCTAACATTATACCATACATGGGCAACTGGCGGCCCGGGGGCCACATGCGGCCCCCATCTTCACTTAATGCGGCCCGCAGGTTAATATCGGAATACTCATATATTATTGATTTCAGCTGTTACAATTCCAAACATGCAAACATGACCCACTTTAATGACTTCAGTCTATATTAGTAGCTTAATGACTAGTATTACAATTCTATTGTCTTTTTTATGTCCAATGTATTTGTATTTAAGTTCATAAAGTTAATATAAGTATAACTAAATGCATTTGAAATTAAATACAAATCATATTAAATTCATATTAAAAAATAGCTGATCTACAAGCTCAAAATGCGTCGCACTACGCGTTTTGAGCTTGTAGATCAGCTATTTTTGCTACTTTTGTATGACAAAGAATCCTGAAAAAAAGTTTCAGTGGCCCACTGGAGTGGCCCACTGGAGTGAGTGTGGAAATATAGTGGCCCTCTCCAT